>NW_026652278.1:118367131-118409962 GCF_009828535.3 Hylobates moloch
TTAAAGTACTATATATATATATATATATATATGTATATATATATATATATATATATATATAAACTGTTACCACTTCCTTACCTCCCTTCCAGCTATCATATTATTTGTTATTCTCATCAAAGACAGATTTTAATGTATATTTTAAATTTCTTAAAAAGCACAAAAACCCTTCAAAAAATTAATGAATCCAGGGGCTGGTTTTTTGAAAAGATCAACAAAATTGATAGACTGCTAACAAGACTAATAAAGAAGAAAAGAGAGAAGAACTAAATAGATGCAATAAAAAATGGTAAATGGGATATCACCACCAATCCCACAGGCATACAAACTACCATCAGAGAATACTATAAAAATCTCCACACAAATAAACTAGAAAATCTAGAAGAAATGGATAAATTTCTCAACACATACATCCTCCCAAGACTAAACCAGGAAGAGGTTGAATCTCTGAATGGACCAATAACAGGCTCTGAAATTGATGCAATAATCAATAGCTTACCAATCAAAAAAAGTCCAGGACCAAATGGATTCACAGTCGAATTCTACCAGAGGTACAAAGAGGAGGTGGTACCATTCCTTCTGAAATGATTCCAGACAATAGAAAAAGAGGGACTCCTCCCTAACTCATTTTATGAGGCCAGCATCATCCTGATATCAAAGCCTGGCAGAGACACAACCAAAAAAAAGAATTTTAGACCAATATCCTTGATGAATATCAATGCAAAAATCCTCAATAAAATACTGGCAAACCGAATCTAGCAGCACATCCAACAGCTTATACACCATGATCAAGTGGACTTCATCCCTGGGATGCAAGGCTGGTTCAACATACGCAAATCAATAAATGTAATCCAGCATATAAACAGAACCAAAGACAAAAACCACATGATTATCTCAACAGATGCAGAAAAAACCTTTGACAAAATTCAACAACCCTTCATGCTAAAAACTCTCAATAAATTAGGTATTAATGGGATGTATCTCAAAATAATAAGAGCTATCTATGACAAACCCACAGCCAATATCATACTGAATGGGCAAAAATGGGAAGCATTCCCTTTGAAAACGGGCACAAGACAGGGATGCCCTCTCTCACCGCTCCTATTCAACATAGTGTTGGAAGTTCTGGCCAGGGCAATCAGGCAGGAGAAGGAAAAAAAGGGTATTCAATTAGGAAAAGAGGAAGTCAAATTGTCCCTGTTTGCAGACGACATGATTGTGTATCTAGAAAACCCAATCATCTCAGCCCAAAATCTCCTCAAGCTGATAAGCAACTTCAGCAAAGTCTCAGGATACAAAATCAATGTAGAAAAATCACAAGCATTCTTGTACACCAACAGACGGAGAGCCAAATCATGAGGGAATTACCATTCACAATTGCTTCAAAGAGAATAAAATACCTAGGAATCCAACTTACAAGAGATGTGAAGGACCTCTTCAAGGAGAACTACAAACCACTGCTCAATGAAATAAAAGAGGATACAAACAAATGGAAGAAGATTCTATGCTGATGGGTAGGAAGAATCAATATCGTGAAACTGGCCATACTGCCCAAGGTAATTTATAGATTCAATGCCATCCCCATCAAGCTACCAGTGACTTTCTTCACAGAATTGGAAAAAACTACTTGAAAGTTCATATGGAACCAAAAAAGAGCCTGCATCGCCAAGTCAATTCTAAGCCAAAAGAACAAAGCTGGAGTCATCACACTACCTGACTTCAAACTATACTACAAGGCTACAGTAACCAAAACAGCATGGTACTGGAACCGAACAGATATATAGACCAAGGGAACAGAACAGAGCCCTCAGAAATAATGCCGCGTATCTACAACTATCTGATCTTTGACAAACCTGACAAAAACAAGCAACGGGGAAAGGATTCCCTATTTAATAAATGGTGCTGGGAAAAATGGCTAGCCATATGAAGAAAGCTGAAACTGAATCCCTTCCTTACACCTTACACAAAAATTAATTCAAGATGGATTAAAGACTTAAATGTTAGACCTAAAGCCATAAAAACCCTAGAAGAAAACCTAGGCAATACCATTCAGGACACAGGCATGGGCAAGGACTTCATGTCTAAAACACCAAAAGCAATGGCAACAAAAGCCAAAATTGACAAATGGGATCTAATTAAACTAAAGAGCTTCTGCACAGCAAAAGAAACTACCATCAGAGTGAACAGGCAACCTACAGAATGGGAGAAAATTTTTGCAACCTACTCATCTGACAAAGGGCTAATATCCAGAATCTACAATGAACTCAAACAAATTTACAAGAAAAAAACAAACAACCCCATCAAAATGTGGGCAAAGGATATGAACAGACACTTCTCAAAAGAAGACATTTATGCAGCCAAAAGACACATGAAAAAATGCTCATCATCCTGGCCATCAGAGAAATGCACATCAAAATCACAATGATATATCATCTCACACCAGTTAGAATGGCGATCATTAAAAAGTCAGGAAACAAGGGGTGCTGGAGAGGATGTGGAGAAATAGGAACAATTTGACACTGTTGGTGGGACTGTAAACTAGTTCAACCATTGTGGAAGTCAGTGTGGGGATTCCTCAGGGATCTAGAACTAGAACTACCATTTGACCCAGCCATCCCATTACTGGGTATATACCCAAAGGATTATAAATGATGCTGCTATAAAGACACATGTACACATATGTTTAGTGCGGCACTATTCACAATAGCAAAGATTTGGAACCAACCTAAATATCCAACAACGATAGACTGGATTAAGAAAATGTGGCACATATACACCATGGAATACTATGCAGCCATAAAAAATGATGAGTTCATGTCCTTTGTAGGGACATGAATGAAACTGGGAACCATCATTCTCAGTAAACTATCGCAAGGACAAAAAACCAAACACTGCATGTTGTCACTCATAGGTGGGAATTGAACAATGAGAACACATGGACACAGGAAGGGGAACATCACACACCCTGCACTGTTGTGGGGTGGGGGAGGGGGAGGGATAGCATTAGGAGATATACCTAATGCTAAATGACGAGTTAATGGGTGCAGCACATCAACATGGCACACGTATACATATGTAACAAACCTGCACGTTGTGCACATGTACTCTAAAACTTAAAGTATAAAAATAGTAAAATTAAAAGAAAAAATAAAAGCATTTCAAATGAAAAAAAAAGTTTGTATCAAGAACTCTAAGAAGAAAGTTGTTTTATGCTGGAAAGTGGTAGAAAAATCAGAAATTAGTTAAACAATGCAATGATTTTCAGAGAGTTGTTCAATGTTAATATATAAATTATTTTGTCCCTGTTTCTGAAAGTAGGAAAACATCTGAGAATATTAAAGAACTAGCCCAAATGGGTTCATTCTGAACAAGTGGCGAGAGGAGAGAGTGAATGAAAGTAGTGATCCAAGTTCTTTGTGTGATTCCTACTCCCAGTGAGGACCAGAAAGGAGAATCAAAAAGAAAGAGAACAAGCCCAATGCAAGAAATCATGCACTGGAATTGTTTCTTTCAGATTTAAGTGTTAGTTGACTGTATTTTGTGTGTACTACATGGAATTTGTTGGCCTTCTGTTTTCCTTAATCAAGAAAACCCTAAGATTTGGGCTCTGTTTATACAACAGATGATCTTTCGGCTATTAATAAAAATGTAAAATGCTTGGTAAAATAAAATAAAATAAAATAAAATAGCATTTTATACAAATTAATAATGAGAAGGGATATTAATCACAGTCTGAATACTGAGAACATTCTACTGTTTGCTCACTTTGACTCATTGTAGTTGTTGAATTTTAGCAACTCTAAGAAATGTTTCCTTGTAGCTCTACAACCTAATTTTAAACCTAACATATTAATACCATGACATTCTGATAAGATTCCTTTCAGAATTGTCATTTATAACACTAAGATTGACGAGATAAATTCAAACAAAGAATTAAATGAATTAGTGAAATAGCTTAAAAAGATACATGGAAATTTCATTAATAAGTAAAGCTAAGTATCACGCTTATTTATCAACAATTTGCAAAGTAAAAAATTTTGAAAAAACATGTTTTCATTAGCAATAGCAAATATTAATCTTCGATTTAGTACTACACTTAATGAGAACTGGGTTAAAACAAATGACAAAGTCACAAATTCTAATGGAAAATTTTAAAATAGAAACTAATCAATGGTAAATATACTATGTTCTTAGATGAAAATACTAAGTGCTATAGAAAGATCTGTTCTCACCAAGTTAATTTATAGATTTAACATATTTCAAATTAAAAATTCAACCACATTTTAAAAGGAATTACCTAAAATAATTATAAAATGTATAAGGATACATAAACAGTCAAGAACATTCAGTTTTTTTTTTTTTTTAATTATACTTTAAGTTTTAGGGTACATGTGCACAACGTGCCGGTTTGTTTCATATGTATACATGTGCCATGTTGGTGTGCTGCACCCATCAACTAGTCATTTAACATTAGGTATAGCTCCTAATGCTATCCCTCCCTCCTCCCCGCACCCCACAACAGTCCCCAGTGTGTGATGTTCCCTTTCCTGTGTCCATGTGTTCTCATTGTTCAATTCCCACCTATGAGGAGTGAGAACATGCGGTGTTTGGTTTTTTGTCCTTGCGATAGTTTTCTGAGAATGATGGTTTCCCATTCAGTTTTATTCTAAAGAAAAATGCATTGTTGGGTTGCAGGAAAGACGTAAGAATTATGAAGTCAGGAAAACCTACCTCACATGATAATGTGTCTTAAATATCTTAAACAAAACATACCATGTAAACAGAGAAATACAGATCAATGGATAAAAGTTGTGAATTCATGAACTAACTTCTTTTTTGATAAATTTTACCAAGTCATGAGTAAATTTTTAAGAGAAAAACAAAGCTGTAAAAGACAGAGGAAAGTTTAATAAATCCTACTAGAAAATCTTGAGTTATATTAAGGGAAAATATACATTGTATTATAAAGACTTGTAAGGAAGAAATAAACTTAAAACAAGTTTAAAACTCAAATGACAGGCCAATGAAAATAAGTTTTATGTCTTACCTTGCTTAAGAAACAAAATTTCTCTTGTTTTATGTAGTCCAGAAAAAAATAACAATTGATTGGAGACTATCCAATATATATTTTTGAACTCTACAATAAAAAATACATCAATCAACTAGACCAGTCTTTGAAGGATATAGATGTATATATTAATACGTGAGATATACATTCATGTTATATAATAGTGAAACCTGCAATTACTTTTGTTAGTATTAAATTTTATATTATATACATTATATATGTATGTATAACATTGTATATGATACTAATTCATTCAGAAAAAAGAAAGTTACACTAAACATCTTACAGTAAGGATTGTCGAAAACAAGTAAACTATAAAATCTTAATAAAAAGCCTTTGAAAGAATATTATTGTTTTAATTAAATATTAGACTCTTTAATGTCTAAAACCTTTTTGGGAGAAAAATAACTATGGCAAAGTCCTCCATGAAACATGCTATGACATAATAATGAACAGATGGCTTGATAAAGCTAAGTGTAAGCTAAATCCTCTGTGTGGGTGAGGTCTTATGTAATGATTAGATAATTTATGAGAAATTAATATTAGAAGGCAAGTGAAAAAATATCTCTAAATCAGGGAATATAGTATGTGAGAACTATGTAGGTGTATGACACTGAGTGCAAGATGTGGAAATATTTTTACTCTTTACTTTGCAAAGTATAATCACTGTAAAATTGTGAAGTGTGTATAATATTTAGTGCCACATAGTATATCTTTAATGGTACAAATGGGAACACACTGTATAAAAATCTCTCTGTTAAGGTACCCATCAAGGACTTCTAATTCTACATCTTTGTAATGTAGATGAATTAACATAACTGTGGGAATTTTGACTTTGGAATTCCTGACTCTGGCATTGTTAATTTCTCAACCTTAATGTTCTAATATCAGATCCGAATGACTACACATGGTGGATATTTCTATCAGCTCAAGATGTTTCTAGAATGTAGCATTTACACTTAAAAAAATCATTTGAGAGGGAAGAAAAAAGCAAAAACAATCAGTCTGTTCTGTGGATTAGCAGCAGATCTCTTTATTAGTTGGAAGAGAATGTGAAAATGAATAAATACCCACAGTAGTGACAGAAGGTGGAAAAGTGACAGAAAAACAATTATTATTTATACATGTAAAATGTGTGAAAAAAACCTCAGATTTTGGAGGAAAATGTCTAAAGGATAAAAAATAAAGAACTATATTTATAAGTGTTTACTGACTTAAAGTAAAGCAAAAACTACCTTTAAAGATAATGCACATACACACAAAAATAGATGCCAGAATAAGATATCCAGGGAAACTTTTGAAATATTACTGTGTTATCTCATGAAGGATGTGGCATAAGCAACAACATAGCAAAGGTGTTTCCTTGCATATTCTCCAATACTGCCTGTTTTCTGTTTCATTGCTTAGGTTAGGAAAAGTGGTAGAAAAGATTGGGTAATTATGTTTTTTTTTTTCATTTTTATAAGAGAACATCATGACTGGAGATTGTGGTGTCTAATTAGAAACATTGTATTTTTAACAACTGATGCTCATTAAGACTTTACGTTAACAGCAATCAGGCACTTGAAAGGAATCTTAAAACAGATGTACTTGAACATGACTCCATGTTTAGAGCTTGATGAACCAGAGGAGCTTCCTGATCCTCTCATGGACAGTTTCTTATATATTACACATCATTCCTCTATCCCTACAGTGTTATACATTCAAGACATACATGTAATTTCTGTCTGTCTTGTAGTCATCACTCAAGTAATGGGGAAGGTTAAATGGGAATCTCAAAGCTTGGAAAATGTGTTAGGTTTCAGTATTCCAGTGTTGTTGGTTTACTAGAAAAATATTCATTCTTAAAATTTATTTATAATTAAATTGTTGATAGAATTTATTAAAATTTTAATGAAAGACAAAAGTAGGGGTATGTGTGTTTATGCGTGTGTGTTGTGCATTTCAGCGAATAAAAATCAGTTTTAAATGCTGAAAAACTTTTGACAGAAAGTTCTAGTAAGGGATTTTAGAATCCAATTTGTTCAAATAGTATAGATAAATGCTAAGTTTTATCATCAAATCTGCTGTAGTAACCAAAGAGAAGTGCTTTGTTTCAAATAAATATTGTTTTCATAATTATCACCATATAAACATTTATCAATGCTTGCAGAATAGACATACAGATTGACATCCTTTGTTGCTATAGATACAGATTATCCAAATAAAAAAACTATTGAATGCATAATACATTTTGGTAATTGAATATCTATTTATTCTGTGTATGCAAAGTAACGAAGTAAGCAATGAATTAGGCCATGAATGTATCTCTCCCCTATTCTTCTTGGATGCCCCTTCTCCCTTCAGATACGATGACTCTTATTTGCCTAGTGATTTGCTCTTTCTCTCAGGTGCTAAGTCTTCCCTCTTTGCTTCAGTGGTATTATAGCCAATGCTTTGGCCTTTGCACTGTTCACTTCTCCTTCTATTTACTCAAATAATCAAATATTACTCAAATACCCTACTCTTTATTGCAATGACTGAGATAGATTTGGAAATATTTTTAAAAAGACATAAGAATTGTTCCCAAATATTTAAATCCAGTAGAAAAGAAAATATACATATGCAAATAATTGTAACAAATTATAGAATGTGATAAAAAGACATTGCTGGACACTGGAGGATAAAGAGGTATGAACAAAGCAGAGATGAGAAAAAATATGCTAAAAGCAGAAAAAAAAGTAAAAAATAAGGGGGGATAAAAATTCTAGGTATACATGGAAAATAACAATTATATTTGGCTAGAATGATGGTTGACGGGAAATGATTAAAGTTCATCTTTCATAGTACTCTGTAGTACTTTGGTTTTAAATCATAAAAGTCCCTGGGTGAAGAATGCAAGCTTCATTCTTTGGCAAAGGTAGGCAAAGGTTTTTGAGAAAGGAATGGACATGATTAAATTTATGATTTAGGTAAAACTATTCTGGAAAACAGTGGGAATTGACTTCACAAGTAAACACAAAATAATATTTTTAAAGTTTTGATTTTGGTAACAGTTAAAATGAATATATGAAGTTACTAGTGATGAAAAGGAATTCATGAAATAAAATTGAGGGAAACTCAAAAGGCAAACAAAGATAGACATGGAAGAGTTTAATGTGCTTCAAAGTGTACCATTAAATCCCTTTTTGATTTAGGCTAAAATTTGTGAGGGCAGGAGTTTCAAAAATTTTGTTATCATTGCTGAAGCCTCATTGTCTAGAAGAGCACCTGGCACACAGTAGTTCATCAATACCAATTGTGTAATGAATATAACTTATCTGATATTAATCAAAATCTTAGGCTAAAAAATCCAATTATCTTCCATATTCAGATTTATATTAATTATGAACTTATTTTCTAGTTCCCAGTGAATTAATTCAAATAAGTAAGTCACTGTCAAAAACTGTTGTCACTCCCATCTCTCACTGTATATAAAAATCAATTAAAAATGGATTAAATATTTAAATCTAAGACCTCAAACAATGAAACTACTGTAAGAAAAAGTTGGGGAAACCCTCCAGAACATTAATCTAGGCAAAAATACCTTGAACTATACCCCTCAAGCACGGGCAACCAAAGCAAAAATGGACAAATGAGATCACATCAAGTTAAGAAGCTTATGCACAGCAAAGAAAACAGTCAACAAAGTGAAGAGACAACCCACACTATAGAAGGAAATATTTGCAAACTATCTATCTGACAGAAGATTCACAACTAGAATATACAAGATGATCAAAAACTCAACAGGGAAAAGTCTAATACTCTGATTTAAAAATGAGCAAAATAACTAAATAGACATTGCTGAAAACATACACAAATGTCAAACAGGTATATGAAAAGGTGATCAATATCATTGATCACCAGAGAAATGCAAATCAAAACTATAATAAAATATCATTTCACTGCAGTTAAAATGGCTTTTATCCAAAAGGCAGGCAAGAAAAATACTGGTGAGGATGTGGAGAAAAGATAACTCTCATACACTGTTGGTGGGAACATAAATTAGTATAACCACTACGAAGAACAGGTTGGAAGTTCCTCAAAAAACTTAAAATAGAGCTCACATATGATTCAGAACTCTTTCTGCTAGGTATATACCCAAAAGAAAGGAAATCAGTATATCAAAGGGATATCTGCACTCCCATGTTTATTGTAACACTATTCACAATAGCCAAGATTTGGAAGCAACCTAAGTGTCCATCAACAGATGAATAAAGAAAATGGAGTATTTACTATTCCGTCATAAAAGAACAAGATCTTGCCATTTGCAACAACATGGATGGAACTGGAGGTCATTATGTTAAGTGAAATAAGCCAGGCATAGAAAGACAAACATTGCCTACTCATTTATTTGTGGGTGCTAAAAATTAAAACAATTGAACTCATAGAGGTAGAGAGTAGAATGATAGTTACTAGAGGCTGGGAAGCATAGTGGGGGAAAGGAAGAGGGGATGTTTAATAGGTACAAAAAATACAGTTAGACAGAAAAAATAAGACCTAGTATTTGATGGCACAGTAAGTAGAGTCACTACAATCAACAATAATTTATTGTACATGTTAAAATAACTAAAAGAGCATAATTGGATTTTTTGTCACAGAAAGAAAGAATCAAGACTTCAATTGATGGATGCCTCATTTACCTTGATGTAATTATTATTCATTGTATGCAATATTAAACATTTCATGTATCCCATAAATATATACACCTACTATGTACCCACAACAATTAATAAAACAAAATTTTTAAAATAACAATAAAGTCAATACCAAAAGGCAAAAATAAACTCTATTTTTGAGTATGAGTACCAAGCACTATTTTAGGTACTATAGCATGAAGATACATAAGGTTTCAACCTATTTATTAATTGTGATTGTTTAGCCTGCCAGAAATTTACATTTTATTTCATGAGGCAGATAAAGCATCTGTATTTAAAGCAGTTTATAAAGTCAAAAGCTTAAGGTTAAACTTTATCACTAAATATTGGCAGCAACACATCATGGGTCCCATGAGGGAGACAGTTTAAATTAGGTGTATTTGCATCATACAGACACAACTAGATGTCTTTCTGTATTTTCCAGGATGTATTTTCTTAATAGTGATCATGAATCAATCAACTCTCCTCCCAAAAGTAAACCTAGATCTTATGAAACTGTTTTCTTCTATTTAAATTGTCCTTTATTAAAGGCCTAGCTTATGAGTGGTTTTTTTAAAAAATTAAGAGACATAAAATGTCAAAAGAGTCATAAGAGGTTTGAAACTTAACGTCTTTTTTTCTTTTTCTTTTTAGTTGGCACATAATAATTATATATAATTATGGAGTACAGACTGGTATTTTGATATGTGTATACAATGTGTAGATCCAATCAGGTTTATTGGCATATCCATTACCTCAAATATTTATTATTTATGTTAGGAATACTCAAAATTCTCTCTTCTAGCTTTTTGAAAAGATACAATAAATTATTATTAACTATATTCAACAAACAGAAAACTAGAACTTGTTCCTCCTATATAGTTGTAATTTTGTACCTGTTAACCAACTCTTCCCCTCCCTTTTCCCTTCCCAGACTGTAATTATCACAATTCTACTCATTGCTTCTATGAGCTCAACTTTTTTTTAGCTCCCATGTATGACTGGAAACATGCGGCATTTGTCTTTCCGGGCCTGGTTTATTTTACTTAATATCCTCTAGGCTCTTTCATGTTGCTGCAAATGACAGACTTGCATTTTTTTTTTTATGGCTGAATAGTATCTCAATGTATATACATACCACACTATCTTTATCCATTAATCTGTTTTATCTTTTACTCTTTGGCAAGTCAACATAAAAAATCATAGCATATCTTACAATATGGTAGTCTTGACATCAAATAATGATAGAAATAATTGTCTATTCAACGTTTCCTTTATGGAGTTTGAATTGTTTCAGTCCATCACAATACAATAGAATAATTCACAGAACCTTAAGAGTGATACACCATCCGGCTGGGCGCAGTGGCTCACACCTGTAATCCCAGCACTTTGGGAGGCCAGGGCGGGTGAATCACGAGGTCAGAAGTTCGGGACCAACCTGGCCAACATGGTGAAACCCCGTCTCTACTAGAAATACAAAAATTAGCTGGGCGTGGTGGCAGGCGCCTGAATCCCAGCTACTTGGGAGGCTGAGGCAGGAGAATCACTTGAATATGGGAGGCAGAGATTGCAGTGAGCTGAGATCGCACCACTGCACTTCAGCCCAGGTGACAGTGCGAGACTCTGTCTCAAAAAGAAAAACCAAAATAGATTGATACACCATCCAAAGTTATCAAAGATATTCTATGATGTAAGGACTTGTTCCTCTCCATCTCCATCCTTCCAACCAAGCACCCATTCTTCATGTGTCAGGTATAGTGTCTTCATGAGTCACTCTGGTGATATACAGTGTTAAATAAAGCAGAATCCCTGTGTTCAAAAAGGTTTAGAGTTCATGGAAAAGTTTCTCCAGAGACTTTTCTGTGTAACATTCAATCCTAGAGAATATATAGATGGTCAAAATCAACATGATTTCAGAATTTCTCACAACCAGTCTTTTTAAAACAAAAGTTCAGTCTCTGAGATCAGGGCATTCTAAATAGAAGTCCTGGTTCCACACTACTGAAATAGTAGTCCAAATGGTTCTACTAACTTCTGAAACTATAGTGGTTGAAGCAGTATTTTCATAGGAAAATAAATTAAAATTAAGCAAACTTGTAAAAAACATCAATCAAATCAGAATGATCTGAAAATTTTTAGCATAATTCCATAACTCAAATAGCATTTTAGCCCATCATACAAAATTAAGTATGAAATTATATAGTATAGGAGGTAACTAGAGTACCAGTAGATTCAAAACTTCTAGCTTAGATCTAAGCTGTTTTAAATTGACAAATACAAAATTTAAAAATTGTGTATCTTATCAAATTACTAAATAGTTGTCATAGCAGTCACTAACTAACATATTTTATACATTATCAGGAGATAAATATATAGAGTGGGCTTTCAGAGAGTGTGTCACAAGTAACACAAGAGACAATACAGTATAATTCTAGCCTGTATTTTCCATAATTACACTGTGGAGAATTTTGATCTACTGACAGCCTGCTTTGCAATGTTTCTGAACTTTCTCAAAAGAAGCTTAGCAAAACTCTACATATTGTGCATATGCAATGAAGCAATTCTATGCATTTTTATTTGTTGTCATTTCCAAGATACAAATTGACAAGTTTCTTACTTGAGAAGATACCTAGTATATCTCTGGGTAACTATCTTCAGATGTGTGTGAAGATCTGTATCTTGGAAAAGAATTCCAAGTGGTATGGCAATAGAAAAGGTCCAGAAATACAAACAGGCAAAGCTTATAATGGGCTTTGAAATGCAATGAAAGATAGAATTTGCATTGACTGTAACCACTCTCCAGTCATTTTAAACACATCCTCGCAGTCTAATCTACCAAGGGCGACCTGCAAATTTTTGGCTATTACATCATTCTATAATTATGTTTTATGTCTTGGTTCACTAAAAGATGCCTGAATTTACATTTTATTTAGTTGGAAAATCTCCTGGACCTTATATATTGTTTGCTAATATCTAGCAAAGTTCTAGGATATTTCTCTTTTTCCACTGCTACCCTGTACCCCTTATTTTGTGGTCTCAAGGGTAATTTCTGGTGTTTCACCATGAACAACACTAGCTACTGGCAATCTGGTTCTCTTTATTTCTTTAAATTTGTCCTATACTTCAGCACTTTGTTTGCTATCCACAGGGTGGCTGATCTCACATGTTAACTGATATGTTAACTCCCCTGCTCAGGAAAAGGAATTAAATTCAGGAAGTTAAGACTGACAAGGAAATGAAGCAAAGCATTCCTGATGGTACATACTCCTCTGCCTAGGAGAATCTATAAGCATGTCTTAAATTGTGGTTTTGCAAATAAAAAATGTACTGGTAAATAAGAATGTAGGTTGTGGATCACCACTATGCTTGTATAGCTACTGCTTTATAATGAAGTCATCCATTGAAATGCTCAAAATAACACTGGAAGAAATATAAGTAAATGACAACACAAATTCCAAGCTTTAGCAAAGTTTACTATTACCTTTTAGACATGAGATCCATAATGACACCATTATTTTTCTAATCTCTTTTTGCAATCACTGCAACTATTCGTTAAGTTTAACCTAGAATCCAAACTAAAAAGTGTTCTTCAATGATCAGACTGAAAATTGAGGTAATATAGTACAGGTTTAATTTAGTAATGTCTTTGACAAGAGCATAGTGATAATATTAATGATCCAGAAGGCAGTTCACAAAGTACTAAGGCACAAAATATGAATGTGATAAAATCTTAGAAATTGTTGTAAACTGATGTTGAAACTTTGAAGGAACACATTACACTAAGAGTGGCAAGGGTGTTAAAGCTCAGATGCATGTAAATTATGGAATGTGGAAAAAAATGAGATACAATTTGCAAAGGCTTTATCTGCATTCTTACTTGAATATGATTTATAATGGAAAATATTTCACTTAATTAGGAAAGTCTCAACAGCTAACGAACAAAAACAAAAATAAATTAATAGGAAGGATAAACAGAGAAATACTGACATGAATAGGGCATCTTGTGAATGACAGAAGCAGTGACAGGTAATTATTAATTTTACGAAACATGTACACTGGTGTTTCAGCATAGTGCAATATGTGTTATATAAAAACTAGAAGTGTGCCAAACCTCAACATAAATTCCATATATCACAGTCATTTTGTAATTTAACCCACACAACACCACAAAGTGGCTTTACTTCCTGTCTCTTCAGATGAGTAAATTGGCAGTGTATATGAAAGCACTGGTAATAAATCACAGTAAAATCTGACTTTTTTTAAAGTTTAATCTAATTTTTAAAATTATAATATTAATATATGGTATGGTCAAAACATAAATTTGAATACAAATATAAAATCAAAGGATAACATGAACTTGAAAATAGAAATAAATTTTAACTCTTAGTTCCATAAATAACTACATTTAACATATCAATATATGTGCTTCTAGTATGTATATCTCTCTTCCTAACTCACATGGTAGTACTGAATATTTACAATTTGTAGCATGTTCTCTCAATATATCAGAGGCATTATCTATTTTCATTACATACTATTTAAATCTTGAGCACAATGTTTTACAATACTCTATCTCAAAGCTATCCTTTACTGCCTTTTTTGTTGGTATTTTAACTGTTTGTAATAATTGTCATTATAAACTATTTCTAAATTAGTATATTTACATATATATATTTTGTCTCTATCATTTTTTATTGTCTTAGGTTTGACTTCTAAGAATTTGAATTCTAGGATAGATTATATGATTTTTAGGACTCTAAGCAATATAATTTCTGTAAATATTTTATTTTGAAATTATTTTAGTTATACAGAAAACTTTCAGACAGTACACAGAATTTTCATATACCCTCACCTAACTTCCCCTGAGGTTATATTTTACATAATCACTGTATATTTGTCAAAACTAAGAAATTAACATGGGTGTAACGTCATTAATTAACCTACAGACTTAATTTGGATTCACAGCTTTTTCACTAATGTCCTTTCTCTATGTAAGAATTCAGTCCAGGAGATGACATTGTGTTTAGCCATCATGTCTCCTCAGTCTCCACTACCCTGGGAGGTTTTCTTGTTTTTTCTGTTTTTCATGACCTTGACACTTTTGAAGAAGACCAATAAAGGAATGTCAACATAATTCTAGAGATATTATGAGCTTTAATAATAAAATTTTGAAACAATACATCAGTTTAAAAAGAATAAATATTAAGGGGCATGATATAGTTTAGATGTTTGTTCCCTCCAAATTTCTTGTTGAAATGTGTTCCTAGTGTTGGAGGTGGGGCCAGGTGGCAGTTATCTGGGTCATCGGGGGGTGGATCCCTTATGAATGGCTAGATGCCCTCTCCTTTGTAATTAGTTCACAAGAGGTCTGGAACCTCCCACTTCTCTCTCTTGCTCCCTCTTTCACCATGTGACATGCTTGCTTCCCCTTCACTTTCTATCATGAGTAAAAGCCTCCTGAGGCCTCGCCAGAAGCAGATGTCAGCACTATGCTTCTTGTATAGTCTGAAAAGCATGGGCCAAAATAAACCTCTTTTCTTTATAAATTGTCCAGTCTCAGGTATTTCTTTATAGCAATGCAAAATGAACTAATAAAGGGCACTTGATTTTATAAAACATAAAATATTTGTTGTTTTACATATATTTACATACAATATATATTGTATTGTATAGTATGTATATCTCTCTTCCTAACTCACATGGTAGTACTGAATATTTACAATTTGTAGCATGTTCTCTCAATATATCAGAGGCATTATCTATTTTCATTACATACTATTTAAATCTTGAGTGCAATGTTTTACAATAAATTAAATGTATTGTATAAAACATACAATAAATTAAATACTTTTGTGTAAGTATAAGAGTCAATATGCTAATCAGCAAAGATTACAAAGGTAGGAAATAACTACAACCACAAGTCAAAAAACATGTTATAACTGAATATATAATTAAAAGAAGCATCAAAAAACTATTGAGAAGAGTTTCCTAAACAAATGCTGCTTAGGAAAATGAATATTTTAACAAAACAGTGTATTTAAAGTTAGGCTGAGTTTAAAAATTATGGCAAAAAGATAGAAGAAATAACCTCTATTCTCATTCCAGAATTCTGGTTCATTTATTTTTATCTTTTATAAATTATATATTTATATTTTATATATATTTTATATTATATATATAATATAGTTTATATTTTTATATTTTAAAGTGTTTCCTTCCAGAATATATTTAAATAAGTTTGTAAAAACATTATTCTTATTTTTAACAGACTCTAAGATAATTTGCCATTTTATTTTTTGCTTATGTCGCTTTTCTTTTCCAAATCATTGATTGACCATCAACTTTTAGAGGTTAGATAGTTTAAAAATTTGTTATTTTCATATTTCTGGGATAACTTTTTCTTTAGAGAGATTTGCAGAAAGCCAGATAAAGGATATTACCCATTTAGTTTAGAGTTACTTTTAAATCTCAGGAACTATATCCAGTCATTTTTTAGCTTTAATATCGGGGCTTATTGAATAATTTTCATTTAAAACTCTACAACAGGCACTTTCACTATTGATCTATGTTATCTTCTCATTTTCTCAATTTCACTCATTTCTCTCTGTCTCTGTCTCCCACTTTCTCTAATTCCCTCTTCATTCACATTTATTAACTGATGTTAATATGGGGGAAATGATAAAAAATATTACGTGATATATATTTCTTAAGTTATCAAATTTAAAAATTGGAAGAAATCTTAAATATTATTTAATCAACCTCTTCATTTTACAGATTAACAGACTAAGGTTCAAATAAGATAAATAACTTCAGAAACTTCCATTTCCACCTGTTAACTGTTGGGACAAAATGTTTTCTCATGTTATATTCTTGTAAGCAAGACTTAGGTTCTGTGAATATCTTCACAATTATTTGTGGGTGCTCATTCTTCTGGTCTCAGTTTTATGAAATCAAGTTAATCAGATTTAAATAATTACATAAAGGAAATGTTCATATTAAGGTTTAATGACTCATTGTGTGAGGACGCTATGCCAAAATATGACAGAATCCTCAGTGACAAAACTTTATGTAAACTGTCTTTGCTTTAGGCCATAAATCACTTGCAGAATTTCCAGATAATATATATGAGAATAAATAAGTAGCAAAAATGTCTTAAGAATAGAAAAAAAGTCAAAATAGAGGAAATAAAAAGGTATTTTCAATAAAGAATTTTGAATGTATGCAACTGTTTAAGATGTTCTTTGAAATACAGCAAAATGTTGTAATCATTGCATTTTGTAGAAATGAGAAGAAATTACCAAAAGAAGAAAGCAGGTCATACATAGAAGTGACACTTGGCTGGGCACAGTGGCTTGCGCTTGTAATCCCAGCACTTTGGGAGGTCGAGGGGGGCAGATAACGAGGTCAGGAGATTGAGACTATCCTATCCTGGCCAATATGGTGAAACCCCGTCTCTACTAAAAATACAAAAACTAGCTGGGCATGGTGGTGTGTACCTGTGGTCTCAGCTACTCGGGAGGCTGAGGCAGGAGAATCACTTGAACCTGAGAGGTGGAGGTTGCAGTGAGCCAAGATCACGGCACTACACGCCAGCCAGGCCACAGAGCGAGACTCCATCAAAAAAATAAATAAATAAAAATAAAAAAATAGAAGTGATACTTGCAGGTTTCAAGATAAGGCTGATATTTCCATAGATGTGAACCTCCCCATAGCGAATCATTCATCAGATATCTGTATATTGCAATGATATATAGATCATTAAGAATCTGTAATATACGAGAGAATATATGGGAGAATAAAGATTTGAGTTCCATTATTGAATAAATTAACCATGAAGTAAGAAGTGAGAGTTATCTCAATATGTCTAAAGATTAAACTGGAAATTAACTGCTGCATTTATTAATCCTCTGACCAGAACTGTAAGTAAAGTGTGAATAGAAATAAAGAAAAAATTTCTGGTGATGAGAATTTCATTTCTACTCAATAAATAGCAATAATCAAATACTTTAATATATAATTCTGAGCAAGTTATAAAAGACTAGCTTGGGAATTCACGTCTTACTTACAAGTGACTACGTCAGTTAGCATGAAGTTAATTTGAATCTAGGTAGCCACGCACTAATTTCTGGACCATAAATGAAACTCAGACAAAGGTAAAGAGTACGATGAAAGCTGCATATTAGTGTTATATCCTCTAATATGTGAGAATTCTGCTGAGTATGAAGACTTGATAGCATTTATAAAATTGTCTTGGTCGTTTCTGCTGAAGAGAAGCCGAGGTTCCATGTTTAAAAGTCAAGCAGATGATATCCCACTTCTAGGATCCTCCTGTCTAATTATTTTACTAATATCCTATGGCCCTAGTTGTTTGAATAAAAAGGTAGATTCAGCTCAGCCAAGATTTTACTTTATTAAGGATCACAAGCCTGGCCCTTTGCAAGTTTGCTTTAGTAGAGCTTGGTCTCCATAACATCAGCTTCTTCCTTGTGATGAAAGCATCAGTGAGCCAGATCACTTGTGAAGGTCAGAAGCTTACATAACCTCCAGCCATGGAAATCCTGCCTCTATGAGCTACTGACTAATAAACTGTTATCTAGTGTGAACAATTAAAAATAGGAAAAAATATAATTAACAATTTTCATATATCTGACAACAGGCAAAGTAGGACTTGGCCCAGGAGGGATGGGAAAATAACACAAATCCTATGATCCTCAAAATTTTTATCTGAAGGCACTTTCTGGACAGCAGCAAAAGGAGAGGAGACCCAGTGAAGGAATAGTGGTCTGACTGAGTTAAGGAGACAGAGCTTGGAACATATTATTTGGAGATACGCTGTGAAAATTTGTAACTGCATATTGTAAATACCTGAACAACAATACAAAATGAGGAAATAAGTGGAATACTAATAAACACAATTAGTTCAAAAGAATGCAAATTAATCTAAAAAAAGAACACAGGAGAAAATAAAAACCAGTGGATAATCATAAAACACAATATTGATAATTATGCTAAATGTTGAAAATTTAAACACTCCAAATGAAAGGCAGAGACTGAATAAAAAAGGAAGACTCATATAACTATAGGCAATTGACAAGAAACATACTTTAAAGAAAAAGACAGATGGCTTAAAATCAAAGGATAGAAAAAGATGAATATAATTTTCTATTAATGATAGTGAAACTGGAGGGACTATATTAAAATCAATGAGGTTAATATCAAATTTAATGAAATATATTGCATGTGCTTATCAAGAAAACATAGCAATCAAAAATGTATATGTACTTAATCTCAAAGTTTCAAATACATAAAGAAAAACTGAAAGAAGTAAAAGAGAAAAACAGACAACTTCACATTTATAGTAATACCTTTCAACAATTCTCTCTTAGTTAATAGACAAGTAGAATATTGGTGGAGCTACAGAAGAATTAGGACAACTTTACTAATCAAATTTATGTAACAAAATTTATAGATTAATATAAAAAATTACAGAGTACACTTTTTTCCAAAGTCATGCAGCATTCACTGAGTTTGACCATAATTTGGGCTATAAAACCATTCTTAATAAATTTTAACAGGATTGAAATTTTATATGGCAGTTCTCTGCCCAAAGTGGAATTAAATTAGAAAATACTAACAGAAGTATGCCTAGAAAAATTCCCAAATTTTTGGAAAATAAACAGCGTAGTCACAAACAAATCCATGGGTCAAAGAAGAAATTACAGAGAAGTAAGAAAATAATTTGAACTAAATGAAAGTTAAACACATACTGCCAAAATTTTTGGAAAACAACCAAGCCAAGCTTAGACAAAATTTAATATGTTCAAATGTTTGTTTTAGAAAAAAACATTGTGACCTAAGATTCCTTCTTAAAAAACTAGAAAGATAAAAACAAATTAAACTTTAAATAAACAGAACTGATTTAAAAAACTTACATTAAACAAATGGAAAATAGACAATACAGAAATAAATTAAGTCAATAGATTGTTCTTTGAAAAGATAAATATGATTGATAAATTTCTTCCTATATACAGATCAACTGAAAAAGAGAAACAGATCACAATATCAATTAGGTAAGAGTACATATGTACATTTATTATTTGTCAACTAAAATAATATAAAAGGGTACATAGCACATGAAAGATTAGAATTTTTTGAATAAATGGTTTGAAAATAAATCAGTCTTAGTCTAATGTTATTTCTTATTTTCAAAATCAAAAGGTGCTTTCTTCTAGAAAAGCAATTGTCTTCAATGCTGCTTGAATATTTTACCTGAAAAATTTGAAAATATGTCACTCTTTTCTTTGATAGTTATAGGTACTTACAGTACCTGGATTCTTGTGGGAAAAAAAATTCTATTACAATAGTCCCCCCTTATCTGCAGGGGAATTCAAGGCTCTTAGTCTATGCCTGAAACTGAAGATACTACTGAACCCTATATAGACTATGATTCTTCCTATACATACATACCTATGATAAAGTTTAATATATAAATTAGGTTCATTGAGATGATAACAACAATAACTAATAATAAAATAAAACAGTTATAACAATATGCCAGCATCACTACTCTTATGTTTTGGGGCCATTATTAAGTACAATAAGGGTTACTTGTCCATAAGCACTGGATACTGCAGTAGGTTTGATAACTGAGATGGCAACTCAGTAACTAATTGGTAGGTACTACAAACAGCGTGGTTTCACGGGACAAAGGGATGATCCACCACCAGGCAGGATGGAGCAGGATGGTGGGGGATTTCGTCATGCTATTCAGATTGGCAGTAATTTCAAATCTATGAATTGGCTATTTCTAGAATTTTACACATAATATTTTTGAAACACAGGGTAACTGAAACCACAGAACGTGAACTCTTGGATAAGAGGGAGGGGGACTACCATATAGTATTTTTAATAGTACTGTCACTGAAATGAAAGACCACTGGATTTTTTCAACTCTTCATTGATGCTAAATATATTGTCATAGGACTAGAGCCTTTCTCAGAATAATTTAAATATTGCTTAACTCAAGACATGGAATACTTTGTTGGATAGATAGTAAACATCTTCTTTTTCCTTGAGGAAAGAGAATTAAACAACATTGGCAAAATCCTATGAGGTACCATGCACCGGGAAAAGTGTATCAGTACATATTATTCTATCTCTTGTCCAAACTGGAACTACTTCTAGATATTTTGTTTGATATTTGGCTGCTGGGAAGTATCTTTTCAAAATCACTGAAATGATGCAATTATAAGTTGAGACAAATTGCTAATACACTTTCAAAATATGTATGTACATATTCTTTGCTTTAAATCAAATTCATGTCCTTCATATACATATATGTAAAAAATATACTCAAAATTCAAAACTCTTTTCATTTTACATAAATTCTGACATTCTGAAAATGCAAACTAATTCTAATATTTTGAAACATTAGTAAATGAATGTGAAAATATTAATTTTTCACAGATTAATAAAGTACAATCTATAAACATATTTGTATTCACAATAATATATGTTTACTAAAGCATTTTTTAGAATTTTATGTTATTTGGAAATAACATGAACTTAGTAGTTTTGCCAAGTTAGCCTTGTAGAAGAAACTGATATTCAGTTAAAGGAAACTGATATTCAAGTGGAACTCAAAAAACACAGATTATGAAATCATTATTTCACTTAACAAGGAATGTTGGTCTTATAAGAAAAATCTTTAATTCCATTAAATCTGAAATTCAACTGAACTTACAAATTTTATGTTCAAAGGCTGACACTTGTTCATTAAGTAATAAAAAAATGCTCAGAGGAGGTGTTCCGTAGCCGTGCTTTATTACTAGTCACCATGTTGTTTCAGGCAAAGGTACATACTGGCCATTATTTTTATATCTTACTTATTTCAGTTGGCATTAACAAAAACACTTGTGTCCTTTATGCTCAGTAGTAGACTTGTACTTGCTGAAGGATAAACAGTACAGCCCAGACCAAGTACCAGAAGGCAATATTCTCGATACAATCAAATAGAAAAAGGCAAAAAGAAAAAAACCTTTAGTTCTAAAAACTATAACAAAAATAATATTAAAATTTTGTAAATATGAGAAATAGCAGAGGATTATTTCTTAAGGATCATCATGTGAAGCAAGACATTTATTTTTGTAAGGCTTTTATTTTTAACTTAGTGATCACTGATGCCCCTAGCATGTGTTGCTATGCATAGTTCATTTCAGATATGTATAAATTGTCACAGTTTGTAGTTTAACTTCAAAGGTTAACTAATTTGAAGTTAAAGTTAATTGTAGTTTAACTTTAAAGGTAAACTAATTTGAAGCTTCCTGACCAGTACTGATGGCCAGTACTGATTTCTTTCCAAGTGAAGTTTGCCTTTTTTTATGACAGTAGGCTGAATTTAAAATATCTGAGAAATAAATCATTTTCTTATTTTTATGCCAGAGAAATTAAAAGCATGCTAGAAGATATAATTCAATATGCACTTATGAATCATTCATAATTTGATAAGCCTGTTTGAGGCTATAGATGGAATCTAACCGGGAAAACGGAGAGAAAAGTATCTGCAAAGCAATGTTCACTCTTAATTGAGGTTGGGACTTGCCTGAGCATTATGTTTTCAATATTGCTTCTGTTATTTCATATGCATCAAATATCTAGAAATGTTTGTATCAGATCCAGATAAATAGAAGAACAAAATTTTGATTGATTTTTTCCTAGGTTATAATAAATATCAGATTATGAATGGATATAACTAAGTTATTTATTGATGTTCTTCCTTTGATATCTATGATGTATCTCTAGGAAGCGTTCATTACTATACCATAATAATAGCTCACATTTATATAACTATGTATGAATATTTTACTACAAACTTTTAATATAAGAATGCATTTAATCCTCACAATTACATTTCAGGAATGCATAGACCAGAAGCTGATAAAGAGGAAGAATACAAAACTTGTCCAAGTTCATACATCAAGTAATTATTATGGCCATTATTTGGAAGAAGGTCAACTGCTTGGAAGTCCACATTCTTACCTTAGTAAGATATCTTGTGGTTAGAAGAAGTAGTCTGATACAGTGTAGTGATTTAAAAGCATGTCAGAAAATTCTATGACATCCTCATATTGAAAGATTGTATCAATGTTTTCCAGTTGAAATTGATCATGCTCATGAAGATTTTAACCAATAGTGTGGAGTGAAAGTGATACTGTATGACTTTATATGCTAGGTCATAAGAGACAATGCAACTTATACCTAATTGGGATATGTAGATTTGGAGCTTTGATCTACCAAATAAGAAGTCTGAATACCTTGAGTTCCTTCATACAGCAAGGAAGCAAAGCCATCTGGAGAGGTTACACATAGAGATTCTGATTGAGAATAAGACATCTGTGCCTATGTACCAGGCATGTGAATTAATGAACTTTCGGATTATTCCAGCACCCACCTTTCAACTCATCATCAGCATTCAAGTCTCTCGTTCTGCCACTGGCCCCTCCAAATCTCATGTCCTCACATTTCAAAACCAATTATGCCTTCCTAACAGTCCCCCAAACTCTTAACTCATTTCAGCATTAACCCAAAAGTCCACAGCCCAAAGTCTCATCTGACACAAGGAAAGTCCCTTCCACCTACGAGCCTGAAAAATCAAAATCAAGCTAGTTATTTCTTAGATACAATACGGGCACAGGCATTGGGTAAATAAAGCTGTTCCAGATAAGAGAAATTGGCCAAAACAAAGGGGTTACAGGGCCCATGCATGTCTGAAATCTAGCAGGGCAGTCAAATTTTAAAGCTCCAAAATGATCTCCTTTGACCCCAGGTCTCACATCCAGGTCATGCTGGTGCAAGAGGTGGATGCCAATGGTCTTGAGCAACTCCGCCTCTGTGGCTTTGCAAGGTACAGCCTCCCTCCTGGCTGCTTTCATGGGCCAGCATTGAGTGTCTGTGGCTTTTCCAGGCACATGGTGCAAGCTGTCAGTAGATCTACCATTCTGAGGTCTGGAGGATGGTGGCTGTCTTCTCACAGCTCCACTAGGCAGTGCCCCAGTAGGGACTCTGTGTGGGCTCCAACCTCACATTTCCCTTCTGCACTGCCCTAGAAGAGGTTCTTCTTGAGGGCCTCACCCCTGCAGCAAACTTTTGCTTGGGCATCTGAGCATTTCCATACATCTTCTGAAATCTAGGCGGAGGTTCTCAAACCTCAATTCCTGACTTCTGTGCACCCACAGGCTCGACACCACATGAAAGCTTCCAAGGCTTGGGGCTTCCACCCTGTGAAGCCACAGCCTGAACTCTATATTGGCCTCTTTCAGCCATGGCTGGAGTGGCTGGGATGCAGGGCACAAAGTCCCTAGGCTGCACGCAGCACGGAGACCCTGGGCCTGGCCCACAGAACCACTTTTCCTCCTGGGCTTCTGAGCCTGTGATGGGAGGGCCTGCCATGAAGCTCTCTGCCATGGCCTGGAGACATTTTCCCCATTGTCTTGAAGATTAACATTAGGCTCCTTGCTACTTATACAAATTTCTGCAGTCAGTTTGAATTTCTCCTAAAAAAAAAATGGGTTTCTCTTTTCTACTGCATTGTCAGGCTGAAAATTTTCTGAACTTTTATGCTCTGTTTCCCTTGTAAAATGGAATGCTTTTAACAGCACCCAAGTCACCATTTGAATGCTTTGCTGCTTAGAAATTTCTTCCAACAGATACCCTAAATTATCTCTCAAGTTGAAAGTTCCACAAATCTCTAGGTCAGGGGCAAAATGCCACCAGTCTCTTTGCTAAAACAGCAAGAGTCACCTTTGCTCCAGTTCCCAACAAATTCCTCATCTCTGTTTGAGACCACCTCAGCCTGGACCTTATTGTTCATATCACTATCAACATTTTTGTCAAAGCCATTCAACAAGTCTCTAGGAGGTTCCAAACTTTCCCACATTTTTCTGTCTTCTTCTGAGCCCTACCAAACTGTTCCAACCTCTGCCTGTTACCCAGTTCCAAAGTCACTTCCACATTTTCAGGTATCTTTTCAGCAACACCCCACTCCTGGTACCAATTTACTGTATTAGTCTGTTTTCATGCTGCTTATAAAGACATATTTGAGACTGGGAAGAAAAGGAGGTTTAATTGGACTTACAGTTACACATGGCTCGAGAGGCCTCAGAATCACAATGGGAAGCAAAAGGCACTTCTTACATGGCAATGGCAAGGGAAAAATGAGGAAAAAGTGAAAGCAGAAACTCCTGAGAAGCCCATCAGTTCTTGTGAAACTTAATTCACTATCATGAGAATAGCATGGGAAAGACTGACCCCCATGATTCAATTACCTCCTCCTGAGTCCCTCCCACAACACGTGGGAATTCTGGGAGGTACAATTAAAGTTGAGATTTGGGTGGGGACACAGCCAAACCATATCACCTGCATTACCACAAACATATAAATAATATGCTGCACTACAACATTAAGACTGCTATGACATCCTTGGGCAGTTTTTCAGCTCCCTGATAATCTTATCGGACCACTGTTGTATAAATAGTCTGTTGTGGATCACAACGTCACTATATGGTGCATGACCATACACAAAAGCCTCTGAGGATCTTAAGGAAATGAATGAGAAAAGTCTTCAACAATAGAATTTCTAAGAACCTTAAGGGCATTGTCCCACAGCAACTAAAAGAAAGCCTAGCATAAAAAAGGGCTACTTTCAGGAGACTTATGAGTGTGGCTTTTGTCTAGTGAAGTAGATTGTAAATTGATATATGAGAAATCCACAAGGATTTTAAAGGAATTATAACATCTTGGATTAATATGATAAAAGTCAAGGCCAAACGTTGTACTCCTTCACAGCTACAATTAGGAAACAAACTGAGAAAAGCACTCAGCTGCAAATATGGACCATTTTTTAATGGAAAAGGAAGTATGACTCAGAGGGTGAAACTAAGATCTCAGAAGCTGAAACCAAAAGCCATAAGAAAAGCAACTCTCAGAGTATGTAAAGCTGAGTCCTACTCAAGAAACTGCAGCATGTTCCCAGCTGCAATTAAGAATTGCTACAGCACAGTGACTATCGTATACCTCCCATTTTCTTGCCTTTTTAACGGAATAGTCTATAGTCATGAGCCTATGCTTGTCCTACCAATATATGTTTAGGGATTGGGAGGCAAGTAATTTGTCCACATAGTTCATAGGTCTTCAGATGCAGACAACAAATCCACTCCTGAAGATATGAGAATCAGAGGAAGCTCATCCATGCCTGGACCTGGTCTAGGTGAAAAGTTTCTAGAATTTGACACCTACACTGTTACTATAAAATAATTTGGAAAAGTCTTAGAGATGAGTATATTATAAAGAGTTGTAGGAATACAAATGGTTTATAGCCAAAGGTCAGAAGTGGAGATTTACAAATTATGTCCACAAATGTTTGACACTTCTGCAATTGAGAGGGAGGTTTTATTTCTCCAGTCCTTGAATTTAGGCATGCGTGTAACTGCTTCAATTAACAGAGTTCAGTGAAATTGGCACAGTGTGATATGCAAGGCTAGATCATAACAAGAATGAAACTTTGGCTCAAATTTGCCCGTGGACCCCTGAGCCATTATGTATGATGAGTCTGACTGCCCTGTGGTCACCATGCTTTTGAAAAGCCATGTTAGTGGCTGAGTGCGGTAGCTCATGCCTATAATCTCAGCACTTTGGGAGGCAGAGGCAAGTGGATCACCTGAGGTCAGGAGTTTGAGACCATACTGGCCAACATGGTGAAACACCGTCTCCACTAAAAATTCAAAAAAACTGGCTGGGCATGGTGGCACATACCTGTAATCCCAGCTACTAGGGAGGCTGAGGAAGGAGAATCTCTTGAACCCGGGAGATGAGGTTGCAGTGAGTCAAGGTTGCACCACCATTGCACTCCAGCCTGGGTGACAGAGTCTCAAAAAAAAAAAAAAAAAAAGCCATGTCAAATAGATTACTAGAATATTCTTTTTCTTCTGTAATTACACAACTACATGATAGTCATTAATATTTAACAGTTTTGTTTATTAATAGGTTTTTTTGACATGGAGTCCCACTCTGTTGCCCAGGCTATAGTGCAGTGGCATGATCTTGACTCACTGCAAACTCCGCTTCCCAGGTTCAAGCAATTCTTCTGTTTCAGACTCCCGAGTAGCTGGAACTACAGGTGCCCACCACCACACCCTGCTAATTTTTGTATTTTTAGTAGAGAAAGGGTTTCACCATATTGGCCAGGCTGGTCTCAAACTCCTGGCCTCAAATGATCCACCCACCTCAGCCTCCCAAAGTGTTGGGATTACAGGTGTGAGCCACCATGCCCATCTATTAATAGATTTAAGCAGTCAATTGAAAAGGCTTAACTGAAAAGAAGATATTAGTCGAGAGAGAGGAAAAATATCTAAGAGGAACTGTCATTATTTAATTCCGAAACTTTTCTCTAATACTCTGGAATTAAATCTCTCCCAAATGAGCAAAATTCTGGGCCTCTACATTCAGGTTTGACTCTATTGATTATGACATTAGACAAAATTGTCTTGCTAAATTTCCTCATATGCTCCCAATTCATGTACATACTCCACCTTCACCTTTTACCCACTAAAAGACTATGGACTTCACCCTTCACCTACTAAAAGACTAAAAGACTATGGTCTTTTAGTCCGTTTTAGTCCATAGTCTTTTAGTCCGTTTTCATGCTGCTGATAAAGACATACATGAGACTGGGTAATTCATTTTTTAAAAAGACGTTTAATGGACTCACAGTTCCATGTGGCTGGGGAGGCCTCACAATCATGGTGAAAGGTGAAATACATGTCTTACGTGGCGGCAGACAAGAGAGAAATAGGACCAAGTGAAAGAGGTTTCCCCTTATAAAACCACCAGATTTCATGATACTTATTCACTACCATGAGAACAGTATGGGGGAGACTGCCCCATGACTCAATTATCTCCTACCGGGTCCTTCCCACAACACATGGGAATTATGGGAGCTACAATTCAAGATGAGATTTGGGTGGGGACACAGCCAAACCATATCACATAGCATTTTGTTTTAACTTCTAGACAACTCCCAGAGATCACAGCTTCAACCAACAATGAATGAACATGTTTAAAATGAAACATTCAAAAAAGCAAAAATAAATTTTTTAATTTTTAAAAAGTTAGCTATTTTACACAAGATAATTGAAAATCATATACAAAACTGGGAAATACAACTTATCAGCAATCTCTCTCTCTATATATGTAGGTATACATACATACACACACACACACACAACTATATATACGTGTGTGTATTTGTGAGTGTGTATATATACAGTTGACCCATAAACAACATAAATTTGAGATGTGTGGGTTCACTTACATGTGAATTTTCTTTCACCTCTGCCATCCCTGAGACAGCAAGACCAACCCCTCCTCTTCCTCTTCCTCCTCAGCCTACTCAACGTGAAGAGGACCTTTATGATATCCACTTCCTCTTAATGAATAGTAAATATACTTCTCTTACTTTTGATTTTTGTAATAACATTTTTTCCTCTAGCTTACTTTATTATAAGCATATAGAATATCATCTATAGAGAAAATATGTTTAACTCATTCTTAGGTTATTGGTAAGGCTTCCATTCAATAGTAGGCTATGAGTAGTTAAATTTGAGGGGAGTCAAAAATTATATGTAGGTTTTCTACTGTTGGGGAGCAATGCCCTAACCTTACGTTGTTCAAAGGTAAATTGTATATATGCGTATATATCCCCATATATATCCCCAAAACATAAAATAGTTACTGACTTAGTATTTTTATAACTTAATAAACAATTATCACCACCTAAGAAATTGGTGTGTTCTGAACATAAAGAATAAAGCATTCTAACAAAATTATTTTAAGCCTTCTTGAAACTATTTTAAACTGATAAATGGTAAAATTCAGTTTAATAAGTAACTGACATAATTTTAAACTAATCCAGTATCCATTTCTTCTCAGAACATTTTTGAGACTATTATTAAAAAATATTTATTAATTCTGAGCTACAAAAATCAAGCATAAACATGTAACCACTATGTAAAATTAGTTTTGCATTTATTAGCTTCTAATATAAAACAGTGCTGAAAATAAGTGAATAATAACTGAATGTGCTATTAACAAAATAGCCAACAGTTGATGTGGTATCAAATAAATGCCATAAATTGATTAAGGTGGTGAGATAATTATGATATGTAAAGTGATGTTTTTCTGTTTTTTTCACTAGCTAGGAGGATTTCTTGAACACCTACTACATGCCAAAACTCTTCACTGGTATCTGTCTTGAGGAGATTGTAGTCAAGCAAATTTAAAAACACTGCAAAGAAATTTTAAAAAGCATTTTAAAAGCATGGAGAGTGGGGGTTTTCCATTTAAATTTTAAAATTTAAATTTTTCAATTTCAAAGCATTATATTTTGTGTAGATCTTTGAGTCTGTTTAGTTTGGTGACAATACAAATCACAATGTGGCCTACTTGAAATCATCTATAGACCTGTGGTAAATATTATCCATCAACTATATAGAAGGTGGATTGCACTCTTCAACTGTTAATTCACAACTCAATTTGGGAAATACTGTTGAAAATGTTCAGAGGGAGCTGACCTCACACCCCTGAACTGAGGAAACGGGGCCTGCATTCAGCAAAGTGGAGACTCATGCACATCAAATTACAGAGTTTTGGTTGGAGTTAGAAGAATTGTTATGTGTAATATGCTAACTTGGCATATGGAGAAATATCATTTCAAAGACATTTAGTGAATGCTTCAGATATTTGCAAATATTTGCATTTTCATTTGACATTTTTAACACTCTCTAAAAACACAACATAGTTGAACTCAACTTGCTTAGTGCACATTTCAAGTCATGAAAAAAATTGAAAATACTAGTTTTATATTAAGATGATGAAAATGAACCTACATTGATTAAATGCTTAAATAAGTTTGGAACGAGTTTAACAAAAGCTTTCCAAACATTTGTGAAACTTTTTATGATCTTCCTTACATGTGGGATTGGTAGTAAAATTTGATACGAGGGTTAGCTTTTCAAATACATTTCAAAAATAATAAGACCTGTCAGTATTCCATTTGAATCATTAACTGTATACGGTCCCTTCCCATGTGTACCAATGGCTTCCTCGCACACTTGTGGTTACAACATTACCTCCTACTGCTAAATGCATTCCCACCCCAATATACTTGCCTGCCTATTGTATATTTTGAGTTTCCTAGAAAATAAATGTAAAAGAATAAATGTAGTTTAAGGACTTTTTTTGCCTTTTACTAGTATTCTATTTTTGTTCACACATGATTATTTTTCCCCCAGATACTGGAAGAGAAAGAATACTAAATTCAGACTTAGAAAACTGTAGATATGATTGTAGATAATTTTGTGACATGGGAAGATTCAAATAAAAGTCTCAGGCTTTCAATATGTTTGTCAACAGAAAGAGACGGACTGAAACTCAGGGAGGGATGGACTGAAACTCAGGGAGGGTTTCATCTTGGTGGCAACTTTAATCAGTTTGGTAGTGGATGTCTGACAGCTATTCTGAGAAAGATTCTGAAAACAAGCCCATTCAGACTAAGAATCCCAACTCCCAACGTGGATGAATACCATGAACATGGGCTCATGATACTTGTGACAATGTTGCCATGTAGTTACCATATCTGCCCAAGATAATGTGCTAGGCTGTTTCCAGCTCTAACAGCCTATGATTCACTTATTCCACTCCCCTAAATTACTTCTATCACCAGAGGAAATAAGTCAATTCTTATTTTCACAGCTGGGGGAAATACTGTCAAAGTAAAATTTCAAAGTTATATAAGTACCCTTTGTACCCTTAACTTTACTTTTACTGATAATGTTTATACTCAAATAAAAGAGTGGACTAGTCATAAAAAAATAAAACAACAGAGGACTAAAAGGCTTTGCCAATACATGTGCTCAGATATTATTTTCAATTTCCATAATACAATTTCAGTTTCTTACACAACAATTAAAACATGGCGGTGCTCACCAAAACTACTTTCATCTTGCTATAGTGTACAGCTTTGCCTCAGTAAGAAAAGCATTGTAGGGTTGCTGAAAATAGCTCAATGTAAAAACCATTGAACCTTTTCCTAAAGTCTTAATCTTGACTCATTTGTGAACATATATTAAAGGATAATTATTTGGCAGACTTCTAATAATATGGAATCTTCAGATCTAACTTTGAAGTGTTGCTATAAGAAGCAAAAATGTATTCCATGACAATAACACTAATACTGCCATTAATCCTGATACTAATGTAATAGTAATACTAATAATAGATAACATTTACCATTTACTTTATGCCACTGCGCTAATGGGTTTACAAGTATGAATCCATTAAATCCTCACAATAGCCTCCCTTATGTATTATCATAATTTGAGGTAAATATGCAGTACATAATTTGTCTAAGATTATTTACATGGTTGAGTCTATCATTTAAACACAAGCATTCTAGTCCTATGGTGTCTTTAATTGGAAATTGTCACAGCAGAATAAAGTTCTTCAATTTATAACTAACAAGATTTTTATTAGATTGCCATTGGATTAAAAAACTTCAAGAGCTTGTAGGTCTTGGTTTATTTTGTCACTCAACAAATATTTCTTGAGTGCTTACATGTACCAGGTAAATTCAATGATGAGAAGATACAAGTTTCTTCATTTCACAGTATCTGGAGTCTAGCCTACTTCTGGACATAGAGGTCAAACCAAGACCTGTGCTATGGAGGTAAGAAACATTATAATACCTATAACATAGAAGAGGCTACTGAAGCAACCTGATATATAATAAATTACACACAGTCTTACCTGAACCTACAAAAATTGCTGTTTAAAGACTTTGTACATTAATAGAAAGAAGAATGCACAGAAACTCTCAAGAGCTTCCTCTGCAGGACTAGCTAATGTTTTTTCATTGTTAGACATGTCAGAGTCTTAGAAAGGAGCAACTGGAATTCCATTTACCAAAATGGACGTAAAAGGCAAAAAAATAGAGATGGCAGACTAACAGTCTGGTTTGTCCGCTAGTCAGTAATGTGCTGCCCTCATTCAATGCCTGAATTGAGCAATGTTCCCATTGTAAGCTAAGGTTCTTTCAGAGCTGTTGAGGTCTTAATCTTTCACTCCATTAAATCCTATTGTAAATAATAACAATAAAGCTACCTCATTGCAATACATGGTATATTTGGCTCTCCTGAATCATCCCTGGGTAGAGAGTTTCCTGTATACACCTAATTCAATCATGAATAGAAATTACTATGGATAATAAAATGGGGTTTCTGCTGCTGCAGCTTAAATAACATGGTTGGGGTGTATTAAGCAGATATTTGTATATTAAGGGTTTTGCAATCTTGGTTGTAATATTGTGATATTACTAACACTTTGCAAATATTTACTTTAGTAATGTCACTCATTTTGAAGTAGAAACACCCATGTAATTTCTCAAACAATGTAAATCATCATGGTTTTCATTTATGAATGCGTTTTCACAGTGTAGCCCCTAAAAATGGTGGTAACACAAATGTGGTTCAGTGCTTCTGTATATATCTTTCTCTTAGATATAAAATTTAAGTTAGAAAAAAGTATATTGCAAGCATTAGAAACAGATGTTTTTATGCATACTGATTAGACCATTAATTGGTTTTCTTTTCAGTACTTCCATAATTACTCATGACATGTCATTCACTGGCACAGTGCTACCCTGCCACTTTCAGTGACCCAAAACTAACCTTTTCCAAAGAAGTGCAGAAAACTCTACTTTTCCTTTGGGAAAGTTGGAGGTCAACCGAAAGTTTGCTTTGGTAGAAAAGGGTTAAAATTCCACTAGCTAAAATCTCCGGAGGGATTACGTAACTCAAAACAAAGGAAGTTAAATACTCAGCTTACCAAAGTATGCAGAATGACAGAAAAAGCATCTGTCTAGAGAGAAGTTCATCCTCATGACTATAATCTACCTCTTTTTTGCTGGCTGGTGCACTGAATGCCTTCTTGTAGCCTTTAACCCACTGGGGCTAAGAGTGGCCTTGCTAAGAGTCCAGACTGCACAAAGGTACCTTGAAAGTTGGCTGAGACAGAGTGTAAATCTCCACTTTAGCCCACCAAGATGACACCATACCTTCTTCCAAGTCTCGGAATCCCAAGCCAACATAGGAGATGAGTAGGAATATAAATTAAAACTCCTTCCTGCTTAAACTCTTTCCTTTATGGTTCTTATTCCCACATATGGATTAAATTTTTACTTTTGCAGAAGGGCATTCTTTTCTAGAAACATGCTCATGTAACAAAGTTCAACTCCCATTTCTCTTTCATTTGAGCTTCAGGGACTCTACTGAATGTCCACTGCTCTCTATTAATGTGACTTTAGCAAGTTTGTCCACTTGAGAAAATTTGGGTTCCAGGAACACCAGGGGGCTCTTTGCCCTTGTGTTTACCTTCAAGGTCAAAGCCATGGAAAGCCTGTCACACAGCTTCTTTCTGAACATGTTGGCTCATTTATTTCAAGGGTTCCATATTCCCTGGGAAGTTGTTCTTTCCAAAGTCAATTTTAAGGTTAAGCAAATATTAGTGCATCTAGCAGTGTATCCCAGTGCTTCCTTCTTTGATTTCTTTTACATGCAAAATTCTAAGACAGTGTCATGAGTTCTTTAGAGAAAAGTTTCTCTGCACTTCTAACAGATCAATTTTTCTTTTAGACATATTTTTCCATATGCCATAGTGAATGGATATTAAAGATGCCTTTAGAAACCTATAATTGATGAAAACAGAATCCCAGGTTTGTGATACCTCTCATAATAATATAAAGACGGAAAGCTCTGTATCTCTCATTTTCTATTAAACACATACACACAGAAATGGTTATGAAGTGTTCATAAACATAGAAGAGTATGGAGAACTTTCTGCCCAGCATTAGCTCCATTGGAATATCTATGAAACTTCGTTCCATAAACTTGGTTTGTCTGACCTCTTATCTGCATTTTGGGCTTTTCAGTTGACAATAAAGGCAAATTAACTTGCATACAAAAAGGGATTTTCTTTACTGAAAGGTAGTTAATACTTTATTTTAAAATGTGTCATAGATCACTGCATTTTGAAATTAAGGTCTCCGAAGAAAACCAGTTGAGATGTTAATGTCTTTGTCCATTTAATTGTCTGAAATGATAATATCTAGAATAGTATTTAGTAATTCTAAAACATAAAGAATGCTGCTTGCAACAGTAAATATTTTACTTCTTCAGGTCAACTTTTATACTAGAAGAACATACATACTATATATATGTGTACAGAATATATAGATATATATATATATCCATATGCATGTACCTATGTATTATTGAAGCCCATGTTTCAGTTTAATTGATAGTTTAATAAACATGTTTATTCCATTTGATGAATTTATGGTGAATATCACCTTACTAAATATTTTTCCTTATGTAATTTTACACATATAAGATCGCATTCAAAATTGAAATGCTTTCGATATTGAAAGTTAGATGACCAAAGTTGAAGTCTTTATACTGCTATTTATGTTTTTCCCTTGGCATTCCTGAGCCTCATTTACCAGCATCACATTTTGAAATGTTGTCGCTGTTTACCTCCAATACATTAAAAAGGTGTCTAGTGTACGTGGTTGCTCAAAGCCCCAAATAAGATACCACTTGGAAAAAGAATTGGTAAACTATAATGTTTATAATAACCTCAGGAAAATTAATTAATATACAACATTTGGCAAGCATACTTCATATTTAATTATACTATTGGTGGGAATGTAAATTAGTACAGTCACTCTGGGAAATAGTATACAGGTTCTTCAAAAAACTAAAAATAGAACTACATATTACCTAGCAAGCCTACTGCTGGGTATATATCCAAAAGAAAGAAAATCAACATATTGAAGAGAGATCGGCACTCTGATATTTATTGCAGCACCATTCACAATAGCCAAGATATGGAATCAATGTAGGTGTCCATCAAAAGACAAAAGGATTAAAAATGTGATATATTTACTCATACAATGAAATGAAATCCTGTCATTTGCAGCAACACAGATTGAACTGAAGGACATTATGCTAAGGGAAATAAGCCAGGCAGAGAAAGATAAATATTGCATGTTCTCATTCATATATGGAAGCTATTTATAAGGAAGCAGTGAACAGAATGGTGGTTACCCAAGGCTGGAAAGGGAAGTGGGGAGAGGGAGATGCAGAAGGGTTGGTTAATAGGAACATATACAGAGTTAGAGAAGAAGAAATAAACTGTAGTGTTAAATAGCACAATAGAGTGACTATAGTTAAAAATAATTCATTTTGTATTTCAAAATGGCTAGAAGGTAAGATTTGAAATGTACCCAACATAAAGAAATGCTAAATGTTTGAGGTTATAGGTTTTTCAATTACTCAGATTTGATCATTACATATTGTATCCTTGCATCAAAATATTTCATGTACCCCATAGATATGTGTAACTATCATATATAAATAAAAATAACAAAAACAAAATAATATAATTTACGTGCACTTGTGATATGTGTAATATTTGTGTCCCCCTCCAACAGATACATATGTTGAAATCTTAACTCTCAATGTGATGGTATTAGGTGGTGGGATCTTTGTGAGGTGAAAAGGTAATGTAAATGGGGCCCTCATTAATGAGATTCATACCCTTACAGAAGGGACCCCAAAGAGCTCTCTCACCCTCTTTTTTTTATTTTTATTTTTTTTGAGACAGAGTCTCACGGTATTGCCCAGGCTGGAGTGCAGTGGTGTCATCTTGGCTCACTGCAGCCTCCACCTCCAGGGTTCATTCTTCTGCCTCAGCCTTCCAAGTAGCTAGAATTACAGGCATGCACCACCATGAACAGCTAATTTTTGTATTTTTGTAGAGACGAGGTTTCTCCATGTTAGCCAGGCTGGTCTCGAAGCCTGACCTCAAATGAACCACTCTCCTCAGCCTCCCAAAGTGCTGGGATTACAGGCATGAGCCATGGCGCTCAGCCTTACCTTCTTTTTCGTCATGTGAGAGCACAGCAAGAAAATGGCCATCCATGAACTAGGTGGCAGGTCCTCTTCTGGTGCCTTGATCTTGGAGTTCCCATCATCCAGAATTATGAGAAACAACTTTCTGTTGTTTAAACCTCCTAGTCTATGGTATCCTGTTGTAGCAAAGTGAACGAAGACACTGACATTTTTTGCATTACTTGTTGAATCTCTCTACTTTGATAGCAGTTCCTGAAGCATTGAAACATTTGTAAAACAACATTTCTCTGAGTACTTCTATAGCCAAAATGTTAGCTCACCATATTTTTATACAAAGGAACAAAATGAAGTTATTAATACCAGTAAACAAATTGGATGTGTTTTGAAGATCTTGAAGAAAAATTAACTAAAAATGATAGAAGGCTTATTGATCCATTGACTCAAGTACATTCTTTTCAGTGAACCCACTAGGAAGAGACTGCTTCTAGGTCTTATAGGCTTGTCCACTGAATAAGTATTATGTATCTTAGATAAACCTACTCTTCTTACTATTGGCCTTTTAGTTCCACACAGCAGTAGGAAGCCATGGGCAATCTGGAAGGTAGAATGGCATATGAAATTCATCTATTAGTAAAGGAGTTTGGAGTACAGAATCAAGCTAGACATTGGTTATGGTATATGAACTTAGATAAATAAAATTCCTCTGTTACTGGAAGCAGTAAACCACAGGTCAGCTTTCCTTTTACTTTCTCTAGTATTCCTCAGGCCAGTTCATTTTTTTACCATTTCCTTCTGCAGTAAGCATTGCTATATTATGCCTAAGCATAAAAATGAGAATCAAACTAATTAATTTGCTTAACTTTCCTCAGGTTTTCTCCCAAGTCAATGACTCAAATTAGTTCTCTGCACAATGGCTAGCCAGTCAAGTCTCATTTTGTTTTTACCTCTTTCTGTTGCATTAACAAATGATAAGGTTCTTACATGAGTTTAGTATTATTTTGAAATTGTATGTGACCATATATGAGGAAATTCAAATTTATGATTCCCTCATCAGTAAGCACAAGCTGACTGTATTCTGACAATCCATATATACCATAACAGCTTCTGTAAAAAGAGACTTCAGAGACTCACATTTTTATACTTTGGAAAATTCCAGAACAAACTCTTGTGCTAAAATGGTAGCTATTATTTTTATTTGTTTTAATCATCATCATCAACAAAATATTGTTCACTCTCCAAAATATTTGGAATGTGACCCATTGCAGACTTATGGTCAAGTTTGAGGGCTATAATGACGAAAGGAACTACTTACTGGTATTAGGTCATTTCATCTGGGTTGGTGATTAGTGTGCTAACCCGGACCTGTCATTGCCTGAACAAATCTCAAAAACAGAGAACCGACATGAGGGCTTTACTTATGAAGAATCACTATGCTCTTGTGTTCCGGTCATGGATTTATAGCCTCACAAATTGTCTACCCTCTACCAACTTTTGATGAGATACACAGAATAAATGTTTTTTCAGATTCCTTCCTTCTTCCTCAAATACGTTAATTATTTTTGGAGTTTGTATCCTGCATGGAAGTCCATTTCAGCACTTCTTATTTTTGATGCTGATTGTTGCACATGATGCCAACTTGACCTTCTGTATCCCATATATTCCAGATTCGTAACTGTGAATGGCTGGTTTTCAAATTAGGTCTTACAAATTTCCTAACCTTGGTATCTCTGTCACTCTGTACGTGACCTTATCATGCAGAGTAAACACATAAATATGAGGTTCTCGTGAATTTATAAAGCCTTTTCCAAGAGGTCTTAGTTCAACCCTCCCCCTTTCTTCTCTTGGGCTCATACTCTTCTCCCTTTAGCACTCTGCCCTATCAAAACACTTCATGAAAATATCTGGTTAGCCCATCACACTGTGATTTATAAAGCTTGGTGTATTGTCATTCCCAGGTGCATTTGAACTTTAACCCCAGACAAGGAGCCTTAAATCAAAAAAATGGCTCTGTAATTAACTTTAATAATTTATGGTCTCTGTGAGCAAGTGAAAGATGGACTTGGGAAGTTAGGGAGTGGGTTTCTATTTACCCCGAAGCCATATATTAACTGATATGCCGTCTCTGTGATAAGGACCATTTAGAGATTAAATCATTTACACATTCTTCTGTTATGGAAATATAGAAATCTTTGCCTGATAATTCATAAGAGGTGATGAAAGGAATAAAAAAGTTTTATATAATGGCAAGTCAGAGTGAATCGAAGAGCCAGTTCCCAAATTTGAATATATTCTTGAAACCTCAGGGTCGTAAAGCTCACATGCTCCACTTCACAAAATCCTAGGTGACTATGTTTCTTATTCTATAATTTCCCCCACTAATAAGAAATAGAAAGACATGGAACTAAAGGTGACTATCTTAACATCCATTCCCAGGGAGGCTCCCTGCTGGATCTGTTTTCTGCATGGATGACTAAGTAGAATAACACAGAAGGGGATCTCTTTAAATTAGTTGTTGTGGAGAGTTAGAGAGTCTGGGTATTAATTTCTTAGTCTTTGAATGTGTCTGTCTCAGATATCTGAATAAAGAGATTATGGATACTTCATTATAACTTGTTTATAAATCTGTGACTGATGTTGCTTCCATAGATTGGACACTCTAGAGTTGTATGAAGCAATAGCGTTGCCTGTGGCAAAAATAGATGAAACAAAACATTACAAATTAGGAGGAGCCCTTGGATAGCTGTCATTAGTCCATTCTTGCCTAAAAGCATCCACTCTAGAGGCAGAAGGGTGGTCCAACTTCCATAGAAGAAAACTGAGTTGTCTAATTAGGAAAAGACCAGAATTCTCAGTTTAGCGAAGTTGTCAAGTGCAGGGACTTTCAAATAAATAGCATCTTGGCCCCAAATAAACTATGTTAAAATCAGTCATCACCATTTAGTGCTTCTGTGACCACGAAGTAGTTATGTAACAGTCTAAAGACTCAGCTTTGTCCGCTATACAATGGGGATAATAATGATATCACCGACCTTAAAAGATGGTTGTGAAAATAAAATGAGGCAATACTTAAAAATTTCCTGACACATTTTAAATGTTCAACATTTTTTTTTTGCTGTTGTTGCCATTTTATAATCCTTATCTCCAAGGATAATACATTGGCAAAGCATCACTTATCAACAACAGCCTTGAAGGAGAGAGTTGAAGAGAGTAATTTTTTTTTTGACATCACTATGGTAAATATAAAGCTGTGTCATTAGTTCAAGTTTAAGCTAAGACTGCTCCAAATTTCCACACATTGAATGTTGAAACCATACTTGACTTTGGCATCAGACAATGTCATTTAATATGTTCATATGGCTTTGCATGCCGTTAAGCATGCACTGTGTATTATTTTATGGTGTTTGAGTTGGACTCATACTTTTTGGGTGCACGTATTTGTGTTTTTTCAGATTCTTCTGAAAACCTGGAGAAACCTGTTTCCAATTTCGTGACTGTTTATCACTAATCTAAAATGACTGCAGCATTACCTGCAGACCTACAGACAGGAAGCCCTAAGAATTGGATCCATCATATATTTGCACAGAAGCTCTGTTAAACCAGTTTTATGCTTACATAGATGAAAGTGACAGTCTGATGGGAAAGGGGACAAAGTATTACACTTAGCTACAGAATGAAAAGATAATAATTTATGTAATCCAACAAAAGGTAAAGGAACAATGATATTGGTGCTTGAAGTAATTGCTTGATCACTGGAAACTTACTGTCTCTTGAAGTTTCTAATATTCTCTATAGAATCACCCTCACCTGAAGTTTTCATTCACGAACAAATTTAAGAGAAAGAAAGCCAAATCATGGTTTTCCACTTGGGAAAGTACCCTTAATCAGGCATAAAGTGCACTTTTCCTGGAAAATCTTCAAACAAGTTTGGAAATATTGCAGCTGTGCAGTAATTAAGGTACTTGGAGCCTCTAAAGAAATTTATGTCACTATAATCACAAATGTCATCATGTTAGGGTATACTTAATGCTCAAAAATAGCTTGTGCTATCCCTTAAAGATTCCTCCTTCTAAACAAATGATCTGTGGTAGTAATGCAAACTTTCCTACTTCAACGATATTTTCACACGCTTGGTCTTTCACAAAGATATTTGACAAAAATCTATAAAAATGATGCTATATTTAAAGCAACTCATTTAAGAAAATGATTATATTTACTCTATGTTTAAAGATGTTCTTCATATTGTTTTACAAAGCATTTTTGCCTTTAAATTCTTAAGGTCTACAATAAGAATTTTTAACAATTCAGCATTTTGAATGTAACAAAGGCTTTTGTGCAAAGATGTTCATAGTATCACTATGTAAACTTGCTAATATAGAGTAAGTCAAATAAAACTTTAGAAAATAGTTGAAAAATTTACAGAGAATACACTCATTGGAATACTATGTAACTGAAAAAAGTTTATAAATATTAGATAGGAAAAATAATTATCTTATAATGACAATGAGAAATACAGTCACAAATTTTACTCTACATTATAATAAAATTTAGCATTAAAAATTTATAAATGAGGCAATTAAATGCTATTTTTTGTGGTGGAACTGTAAGTCATATAAAATAATTCTCCTACATAAATTGTTTCAATAGCACTATATTTCTCTTAAAACAATTCCATATTATTAACCATTCTTCCCTTATTCTCTAAACTCCGGTCATATTGGCATTTCAAAAGTTTCTTCTTGCTTGATGATTTCCATTTCAACTCTTTCTTCTGCTTGGAATGCTTTCTCTACGCCAACTGACCTTGACTTCCTTGAGTATTTAACTTGTGATAACTTTAAAATATTAGTTAATATTTCATTCTCCTGGAAGCCTGTAATTCAACATGGGAAGTAAGGTTGCCCTGGTATGTATTTGCATGTCCCCTTGAAATTCACTTTCTTTTCTCCCACATGCAGATGGAGATCTGAGAACGGGCAGACTGCCTCCTAAAGTGGGACCCTGACCCCCAAGCAGCCTAACTGGGAGGCACCCCCCAGTAGGGACGGACTGACAACTCACTCGGCCGGGTACTCCTCTGAGACAAAACTTCCAGAGGAACGATCAGACAGCTGAAATTGCAGATCACGAAAATCTGCTCTTCTGCAGCCACCGCTGCTGACACCCAGCCAAACAGGGGCTGGAATGGACCTCTAGAAAACTCCAACAGACCTGCAGTTGAGGGTCCTGTCTGGTAGAAGGAAAACTAACAAACAGAAAGGACATCCACACCAAAAACCCATCTGTACATCACCATCATCAAAGACCAAAAGTAGAAAAAACTACAACAATGGGGAGAAAACAGAGCAGAAAAACTGGAAACTAAAAAGCAGAGCGCCTCTCCTCCTCCAAAGCAATGCAGTTCCTCACCAGCAATGGAACAAAGCTCGATGGAGAATGACTTTGACGAGTTGAGAGAAGAAGGCTTCAGACGATCACACTACTCTGAGCTACAGGAGAAAATTCGAACCAATGGCAAAGAAACTAAAAACTTTGAAAAAAAAATTAGACGAGTGTTTAACTAAAATAACCAATGCAGAGAAGTGCTTAAAGGAGCTGATGGAGCTGAAAGCCAGGTTTTGAGAACTACCTGAAGACTGCAGAAGCCTCAGTAGCCGATGCGATCAACTGGAAGAAAGGATATCAATGATGGAAGATGAAATGAATGAAATGAAGTGAGAAGGGAAGTTTAGAGAAAAAAGAATAAAAAGAAATGAACAAAGCCTCCAAGAAATATGGGACTATGTGAAAAGACCAAACTTACGTCCGATTGGTGTACCTGAAAATGACGGGGAGAATGGAACCAAGTTGGAAAACACTCTGCAAGATATTATCCAGGAAAACTTCCCCAATCTAGCAAGGCAGGTGAACATTCAGATTCAGGAAATACAGAGAACGCCACAAAGATACTCCTCGAGAAGAGCAACTCTAAGACACATAATTGTCAGACTCACTAAAGTTGAAATGAAGGAAAAAATGTTAAGGGCAGCCAGACAGAAAGGTCGAGTTTCCCACAAAGGGAAGCCCATCAGACTAACAGCTGATCTCTTAGCAGAAACTCTACAAGCCAGAAGAGAGTGGGGGCCGATATTCAATATTCTAAAAGAAAAGAATTTTCAACCCAGAATTTAATATCCAGCCAAACTAAGTTCCATATGTCAAGGAGAAATAAAATACGTTACAGACAAGCAAATGCTGAGTGATTTTGTCACCACCAGGCCTGCCCTAAAAGATCTCCTGAAGGAAGCACTAAACATGGAAAGGAACAACCGGTATCAGCCACTGCAAAAACATGCGAAATTGTAAAGTCCATCGAGCCTAGGAAGAAACTGCATCAACTAATGAGCAAAATAACCAGCTAACATCATAATGACAGGATCAAATTCACACATAACAATATTAACTTTAAATGTAAATGGGCTAAATGCTCCAGTTAAAAGACACAGACTGGCAAATTGGATAAGGAGTCTAGACCCATCAGGGTGCTGTATTCAGGAAACCCATCTCACATGCAGAGACACACATAGGCTCAAAATAAAGGGATGGAGGAAGATCTACCAAGCAAATGGAAAACAAAAAAGGCAGGCATTGCTATCCTAGTCTCTGATAAAACAGACTTTGAACCAACAAAGATCAACAGAGACAAAGAAGGCCATTACACAATGGTAAAGGGATCAATTCAACAAGAAGAGCTAACTATCCTAAATATATATGCACCCAATACAGGAGCACCCAGATTCATAAAGCAAGTACTGAGTGACCTACAAAGAGACTTAGACTCCCACGCAATAATAATGGGAGAGTTTAACACCCCACTGTCAACATTACACAGATCAATGAGACAGAAAGTTAACAAGGATACCCAGGAATTGAACTCAGCTCTGCACCAAGCGAACCTAATAGACATCTACAGAACTCTCCACCCCAAATCAACAGAAAATACATTCTTTTCAGCACCACACCACACCTATGTCAAAATTGACCACTTAGTTTGAAGTAAAGCTCTCCTCAGCAAATGTAAAAGAACAGAAATTGTAACAAACTGTCTCTC
>NW_026652278.1:118429962-118461962 GCF_009828535.3 Hylobates moloch
TGGAAAAAACTACTTTAAAGTTCATATGGAACCAAAAAAGAGCCCGCATCGCCAAGTCAATCCTAAGCCAAAAGAACAAAGCTGGAGGCATCACGCTACCTGACTTTAAACTATACTACAAGGCTACAGTAACCAAAACAACATGGTACTGGTACCACAACAGAGACATAGATCAATGGAACAGAACAGAGCCCTCAGAAATGATGCCGCATATCTACAACTATCTGATCTTTGACAAACCTGACAAAAACAAGAAATGGGGAAAGGATTCCCTATTTAATAAATGGTGCTGGGAAAACTGGCTAGCCATATGTAGAAAGCTGCAACTGGATCCCTTCCTTACACCTTATACAAAAATTAATTCAAGATGGATTAAAGACTTATATGTTAGACCTAAAACCATTAAAATCCTACAAGAAAACCTAGGCAATACCATTCAGGACATAGGCATGGGCAAGGACTTCATGTCTAAAACACCAAAAGCAATGGCAACAAAAGCCAAAATCAACAAATGGGATCTCATTAAACTAAAGAGCTTCTGCACAGCAAAAGAAACTATCATCAGAGTGAACAGGCAACCTACAGAATGGGAGAAAATTTTCACAACCTACTCATCTGACAAAGGGCTAATATCCAGAATCTACAATGAACTCAAACAAATTTACAAGAAAAAAACAAACAACCCCATCAAAAAGTGGGCAGAGGACATGAACAGACACTTCTCAAAAGAAGACATTTATGCAGCCAAAAAACACATGAAGAAATGCTCATCATCACTGGCCATCAGAGAAATGCAAATCAAAACCACAGTGAGATACCATCTCACACCAGTTAGAATGGCCATCATTAAAAAAGCAGGAAACAACAGGTGCTGGAGAGGATGTGGAGAAATAGGAACACTTTTACACTGTTGGTGGGACCGTAAACTAGTTCAACCATTGTGGAAGTCAGTGTGGCGATTCCTCAGGGATCTCAAACTAGAAATACCATTTGACCCAGCCATCCCATTACTGGGTATATACCCAAAGGACTATAAATCATGCTGCTATAAAGACACATGCACACGTATGTTTATTGCGGCACTATTCACAATAGCAAAGACTTGGAACCAACCCAAATGTCCAACAACGATAGACTGGATTAAGAAAATGTGGCACATATACACCATGGAATACTATGCAGCCATAAAAAATGATGAGTTCATGTCCTTTGTAGGGACATGGATGAAACTGGAAAACATCATTCTCAGTAAACTATCGCAAGGACAAAAAACCAAACACCGCATGTTCTCACTCATAGGTGGGAATTGAACAGTGAGAACTCATGGACACAGGAAGGGGAACATCACATTCTGGGGACTGTTGTGGGGTGGGGGGAGGGAGGAGGGACAGCATTAGGAGATACACCTAATGCTAAATGATGAGTTAATGGGTGCAGGAAATCAACATGGCACATGGATACATATGTAACAAACCTGCACATTGTGCACATGTACCCTAAAACCCTAAAGTATAATAAAAAATAAAAATAAAAAAAAATAAAGTACCTATGTTGTGAGAATTAAACAAATAGATACGAATGTGGCACAGGCTAGCGAAATGTTCACCAATCTCATTGTTTCTTCTCAGTCTTGGAAGACTGCATCTCCTTGTTTCCCTTTCAGTTAGCTTGAGGCAACACCACTGGGTTTCTGCCAGAGAAGTATGGTTTGAAGTGATGTATGCCCCTTCCATGTCTGCCCACATAATATTTGGCAGAGTCTTTGTTCTCTCAATTTGCTTGTCAGCCATTTGAAGCAAAATTGGAAAGAACCAGCATCCTTGATTAACACGTGGGAGGCTGCCTCTTGAAAATCTAATTAAATGAGACATGGATCAGAAATAGACCTTCATTGTCTTATGCCACTGGTTTTTGGTGAGTGCTTTATACAGCACTAGCTATGTTTTTCTTGAGTACTACCACAGCACTTAGAGCAGTGGCTGGCTAGCTAGCTAGTATTCAATAATTGCTAGCATTTAAAAGTATTGCCAGACCGCCAGGAAGCCCAGTTTCAGAAGATATATTGAGTATGGAAAAAGACTCCAAATATCACAAATAAGATTTCTTAATTATAAAAACAAAACTGGAACTTAAAACCAAGCATGGAAAATATTATATTCTGTGTTAACATCTAATATCAGTAGCAGAATATATTTATTGAAACAGGGTTCCCACCAAATTTAGAGAGGTAAGCTAACAAGCTAGCATTGTTGGATAAATGGTGTTATTGCCTCTAGCTATTCGATCTCTGCTGAGTACCATATTACCTATTATGTGGATTGTCCTTAATTCAGTGGCACTCTAAATATTGTTCCCAATTCATTAACTAATTTTTTCTCCAGATAGAAAGAATATGGTTTTCATATTTTTTACAAAGGCTGTAAATTGTATTGACTACATGTATAAGTTATAAAAATATGAAAATATATCAAAACCACAGAAAAATGTGCTTCTTTGTGTAACATTTAAATAATATATACCATGGTGGAACACCAGATATTTAAAAGTAAAAATAATTACTCCATTTGGTATCATGCAACATCTTTCAAAGCACCATATAAATTTTAAATAAACAGCTGAGCAGAAATTTTCAACCAGCACAGGAATACACAAATACTTATATTTTTTCCATATGGGAAGAAATTATCTACATTACAGTCATTTTATTGTTCATTGCAGAGGGTTATGTGAAGCAGATTGAACTGAACTTTTTTATTTCCTTTAGAAGACCAAACCTGGAGTTTTTTTTTTTTTTCTGCAAGAAATTGCATATAGATTTAGCACATTCACTGAACCCTATTACAGGCATTTTTTAACCAGAGCCAACACTGGGAACTTCTCTTAATCGCTCACTGACTACAGGGTGTGTGTTAACAGGAGACACACAGAAGCCATAAAGGAAATCGCCCCCAGCTGTCTATGACCTTAATATTCAGATATCCATGTTTCCATATCCTTTCCCAAAGCGGGGGTGCATGAAAAAGCTTCTAGTTCTCATATGTTTTTATTCTTATTCATGGAAGCACCTAAAGTAGTAACAGAAACTTATAGTGATGTTCATTCAGGTAATCACCAGCTTCCTCATTAAAAGGGATCCCTCCTAGTGTTATAAGCATTTCCATTCCCTTTCAGGACTTTTTCCTCTCAGCTGAACATGTTAGAAGTACTCTCAGCACACAGGAAAAACTATTCTGGGTAATTCTACTTCAAAATCTAAGTAAGGCTTTTTTTTTAAATGAAATGCCTTTACTGCAATATGATTTTTTCCAATTCTAAAACAAAAGTTAACAACAATAGAACAAAAAACAAAACTCAAGATCAGAACCGAATCTCCTTTATCTTTTTATCAAATATGTGCTTTGTGCACCATGTAAAACTTGAGTTATTAAGGGAGGAGACCACCCCTCATATTGTCTTATGCCTAATTTCTGCCTCCAAAGAAAGAAGAAGTAAAAACTAAAAGGCAGAAATGAAACCCACAGGCAGACAGCCCAGTGCTGCGCCCTGGGCCTGGTTAAAGATCGACCCCTGACCTAACCAGTTATCTATAGATTCCAGACATTGTATGGAAAAGCACTGTGAAAATCCCTATCCTGTTCTGTTCCATTCTAATTACCAGCGCATGCAGCCCCCAGTCACGTACCCCCTGCTTGCTCAATCAATCACAACCCTCTCATGCAGACCCCCTTACAGTTGTAAGCCCTTAAAAGGGACAGGAATTGCTCACTCGGAGAGCTCAGTTGTTGGAGACGTGAGTCTTGCCAAAGCTCCCGGCAGAATAAAGCCCTTCCTTCTTTAACTCGGTGTCTGAGGGGTTTTGTCTGCAGCTTGTCCTGCTACAGTATTAGTTGTTTAACTTCCTCTCTTATTGAGATTGAATGGCCTTTATATTTGGGCACAGTGGTATGTTCAAAATACACAAATATGAAGACAGAGTCTGGCCCTTCATGGAGCTCAGAATTGAATTAGTAAAACCAATGAGGAAATACATGATTAACAATATTTTGATTAATAATCAATGATATATTGTTTGATGAGAATTATAATGAATATAGAGACACATAGATGTATTTTACCATCTGGGAAAAGGAAGTAGGAGGTCAGACAATACTATGATTCTTGAGACTTTGAGATTAAAGTTGGAGAACAGAAAGGCATTATAGCTAGAGGTAAAAAAAGCATGTACAAATGTATGGTAATGCAAACAGGATGACCCTCAGAATCCTGAATTCAGGATGGTTGGGTTAGAGTAAACAATGGGTATAGCACATACAAAAGGAGATAGACAGGGGGTTTTATATGACCTATAAGTATTCAAATTTATATAAAAGGTATTCTCCCAAATGATTCATATCCATTTCAGTTTTATATAAAGCAAAACAAAATAAACAAACAAAAACACACCAAAAACAGCAGGAATGAAACAGAAAAGCAACTGTATTTGATGAAATAATTCAGAGAGGGAACATTAGAGCAAATATCTGAAAAATGGCACCCATTTCTGAGAATAAGTGAGAGAGGCAGTCAATATTTTTCATTTTTTTCTATTCCTCTATTTCTCCGGGATTAGATACCATAGAGAGAGAATTTGTGTAATTTGCTTTCAATTTCTAATCAATGGGTTGCAGTTAGGGTTTGTTTTCATAAGTAACTTCCACTACTTAGAGTGCAATTGTGGAGCTATACCTGCTTGAAACTACAAAACAGCTGAACCATTCCTATCCTCATCCAAGTCCTCCTTTGGACCCCAAAATCCAAAGAAGTCAAAAGTTCAAAGAAATATGACCACTAGTATCTTTTCCCACATGGGGTCAGTTTGTTAACTTTAGTCTTTGTAAAATAAAGCAGCCTCAGGGTAAAATGGTATTCTCAAATTAACTTTACTATTTCTAGATGAATATATTACTTTGGGTTTATTTTGTAATGAAAAAGAATACAGATTTAATTATGGTCATAGTCAAATGTGTTCTCTGAGAAAGATACGGCAGTCTCCTTGCATATATTTGCTTATAAAGTAGCCCAAGCTGACTTCATTTACAGTCACTCAGCAGCTTCCTTCTAACAGCCAAGTCAAAAATCATGAGGCTCAGTTGCTGTGGCAGTCTGCAGAACAAGTATGGTGTCAGTACGGCTGTAGAAACCACAATGTATGCTGATAAAACGAGTTATTTACTCAGTAATCTTTCAGAAGATAAATCTAGAACAGAAGATGTGATACTCTAAAAATATTATTTCTTTTCTCCCACTGTATAACGTCTCAATCCTTAGAAAATTTTTGAAAGGTTTTACTAAAGATGTCTCGTGAAATAGGTATTGTTATATCCGTTTTGGGAGGGGGCAAAGCATGCATCCACATACATTTAGAGAACTGTAAGTTTGGAAATGATATGAAATACATTGGGCTCAACTCTTTTCTGTGCACAAAAAAAACTAGCAATGAGAAATAAAATGGCTTGCTCAAAGTCACATAGTGAACAAGCAGAGACGATCAGAGAATGCAGGTTCTTCTTCCATGCTCTTTCCTACAGCTTGCAGCTGCATTGTGCTACTAAATATTCAGAAGAAAATTAATTTTAAAAAACTTATACCTTGGCCAATTTGAATGGTTTCCCACACAGATAAAGCATCCCCCTAGGTCATATACAGTATCCTCTTAGGCATATACTTGCCCGCATATATGCAGTCCTCACAGTAGTGTGCACTGCACAGATGAAGAAATAATTATACCTGCATATGGTTTATCCATGAATAGAAGAGCATTATCTCTAGAATTTTTAAACAAAGACTTTCATTTCTTTTGTACCACAAAAGCATTCTAAAATTTAGATTCCGGTATCAGAGCATGGGACTGAAAAGAATATTTTAGAGTGCACATAGCCAAGTCATCTCACTTTATCTATGAAAAAAAGGCTGAGGTCATAAAAATAGAAGTGACTTGCATATGATCACACTCAGCCAAATTATGCCTGACAAATAATCTTTACAAAGTATTCATGTAATATAGGTCTCTTGGATCCTAATCCAGAGATTTATTCCTCCATGGAGTTTTAAATTGTGTTTTCCCTTGCAGAGAATACATAAATATAAAATAAATAAAATTATTCAAGTGGAATTTAATCAAACCTAAGTCAATTTTCTAGGTGAAGAAAATTAGTTCCAAACATTTGACCCTTGAAGTTCATTAGATCACGGCTTCTCTGCATGTTACATTTTCTAGACTCGACATATTTTTATGACAATCAACAGCACTTCTAGAGTTTCCAACATATAAGACATTTTAAGAATGCAAAATAAACACATATACACACAAAGCAATTTCAAGAATGGAATTTGATTTTCTTCTAGTTGATCAATAAATCTTTCTGAAATGAAAGTTCTGTAAGAGACAATATTGTAATATCTTAATATTAATTAATATTAATAATACAAATATTAATAATAGTATAAATAATATTATCTATTTTTATTTCTGTCATATACACAGTGTCTAGAACAGTGTTTGGCACAAAGTAGTATTCTTAAAAATAATTATTGAATAAAGAATAGAATTACTGGAACAAAATTGCTATTACTACACAGGAAGATCACATAAAAAAATAATCATAGGGTAGGGAGGTCTGATTTATATTAGCTTTCTCAAAATGTATTGAGAAAAACATAAGATCTACTTATAATATTAATTACTTAACAAATCCTCAAAAAAGTATATGAGCAAACATGCTCCACATTTGATAAACTGTTCTGGATACTCACAATGAATTTGCCTATCTGGGAGCCCACATTGATAATAATGATGAGGAAAAAAACTTGTTGAAATTATTTTAACTAACAATTTTTCTAAACTCATTTTACCACAGAATGTTCTTCTTCTTCCCTAAACCTAGCATGAGACACCAATTGTGTTGTGGAAATTGTGATTGATGGAGTACATGGAAATGCCACAGAAGGAAAATGTAATACATTTGAAATTATACAACTGTCAAAAACTATAAACAATTTAATTTTGTAAAGAATATTTTTCAAGACTCTTTAACTTTTCTCAAATTCTTAAAATACGTATAGAGAAGTGTTAACCATAGTTAATCAAATGCCTGAAAGATAGAGTTCTTAACTCACACGAAATGTAAAATAAACTTCCTCAACTTGAAAATTCAGAAAAAGAGTCAATGAAATAACTGAAGATGTACATTTGTTAATATTTGATTTGATTTGAACATTAGGTTATTATTTGAATGATGGCAAACAAACCGCTGTTAAATAGAAGTTGTTAAATAAAATTTGAAGTGGCATATGGCAAAATTCTATACTTCAGGGAGAATTTCAGGTGTGGATCTCATTTAAATTTTAACTATTTTAACTGAATTTGTTATACAGATTCAGATCCAAGTAAAAGACCTAATTTCTTAATGAGACAATTTTCCCTTTAATATAACTGTTCTAAATTTCTCTATTATTATAAAGACATAACTGTAAAGAATTAAAGTTTCAAACACAGCCAGTTCACTAAATATTGATAAAGAAAAGCTATGCATTAACTAGAGTTATATATATATGAACCCAATAAATTGCAAGTCTCTCAATTCTTCTATGGTAAAAGCAGAAGAAGGATTCAAGGAACAGCATCTTAAACATGGCAATGGTAATGCAGTAACTTCTTTACAAACAAGTTTTTAAAAATTACACTTTCCCCTAACACAGATTATTCCTAAATAGGATTGTTTATCGGTACTTATTCTGAGCACTACAGAAAGAAAGACACAAAGATGAAAAAGACAGCATTTGACATAATTATCCAGTTGACAAGTTAAAAAAAAAAAGAAGAAATACACTATAAAATGAAATGGAATGGAATAGTTTAAAAGAATAGCAGGTGTACACAGAGGTAGGAGTTACTAATTTGGACTAGGAAGACAGGGAAGCTGCATAGGCACTGATACTTGAAATGAGTGTTGAAGGAAGAAGCTCCAAGCTCCCAAGTGGAGAAATAATAGAAAGGAATTCAACGTAGAGATAATATAATTCCAGGAAAGATTGAAATATAAAATACAAGACAAATTGAGAAAACAGAAAATGATGTGTTTTGCTGGATTCAGGATTACAAAAGTCGAGTACCAGAGGACGAAGCTGCAAACATAGGTTCAAGTCAGATAAGACAGAATCTTACATGCCATGCTAAGGGGATATATATTGAGAAGCTAAGGATGCACTTTATTTATAACCAGTTAATTTGTCCTTCTCTAATTACTTAGGTATATCAGAGACATGGAGAATTAAGTTAGGTTGATGCTCCTTTCCTAAAGTTTCTTACGTTCTTCTTTCCCTCCTGGCACCACTCAAAGTCTGTTATCAGTAGGATGGGAGAGGTGCTATATCCTTGCTGTGCTTTTGAGGCACCAGAAAGTCAGAATACCACTCCGAATAGTGTATTGAACTTTTACCTCCCATAAAACATTAGAAAATCAGAATCCTTTTTTTGAAGAAACATAACAATTAAGTAATCAAAATTTAGTACTTTGGTATTAATAATATTAATAGTTAATAGACTGAGAAAAAAGATAATGCTTTCCTTCTAGAAAAGCAAAATCTTATAAAGCTAAAAATAGCTTTAGATTTAGATTTTAGAATTCAATTATTGAGTTTCAGAAGTGGAAAAGTTATGATATTTTATCAATATTATTTAAAGACCTTGGAAAAGCTGCAAACGTCTTTAATTCCTCTTGAAATTTCCTCTTTAGCTGCAATAATATAGAGCCCTGAATTTTCCCATTTTAACTATTGCCAGGTCTCCAATCAATTCTTCTGTGCTACTTTAAATTTTACCAAATCTTTTGGGGCTAGATCTGGCTAGAGTCTTGTAAAATGTCTTTATGTGCATTGCATTACTCTTTCACAGCTTTATATTAAGTTATTTTCCTTTAAGTCTGGGCAAGGAGACTGAATTCTTTGAATCATGGGGACAACTGTATAAATCTGGCATTGTATTAACAACAGTACTGAGCTAGTTCCAATTCTGTAAGTAGCAACATCTCTTCAGCTCAATGCACAGGGCCTAGGTCTTCAGCCTCAGAATCTTTTCCAGTATATTAATAACTCAGATATTCATACATCTACTTATTTTAATAAAACATATTGAATTAGAGGCAAAAACCCTAACAGCCTTTCAATAAAAGATCTCACAAAGTACCCTAATTATGTAATTATTGATAATAAGATGTAGATTCTATTTCATAGGGTATCTGACCATATATACATCAGGAAACTAAAAAGTTTGTTCATTCTTTACAAAGACTGTGTACAGTTACATGATGGGCTTTGCTTAACTTGAATTAAACTGAATATTATATTTAACATTTTAAAGAGAAAATGAAAAATTCAAAGCAAATAAAACTAGTTTTCCCACTATTGCAATTAGGTATTTACTGCAATGGATAACTCATGTCTCATGAGCTATTCTAAAAGTAAAAATGTACAATTATTTGTTGTTTCCCTGAATATTAAATTTTTCCAATGTTGGAAAGACAATTGGGTTAATGTTTTTGAGAAAACCTTGAATATTATAATATAACTATTCAATTACTCAATTTTGATGACTAATTATACTATCCTGCTGTAGTAGTAGCAATGCTTCAGGAAATTGTAGCTATTTCCCAGTGAGCGATGAAGTGAGATTTTAACAGCAATGAACTCTGTGTGGACATCACACAGAGACTTATAATGCCTGTAGATTCCTAAGTTTGCTTTTCTGCATCTCTGTTTATGTTTTACAAAGTTCTTTTACCTCCTATCACTGAAGGTTGATAATATCTACCACAGTCTCCATGGTGCAGGCCAGTTCTCTCGGTGGCCTTGGACTGAACCAGTCCTTTCCATTTGTTTTGCTTGTAGTTCTAAAGAATAAGTGTAGAATATGCTGAGAACATGACATCCAGCGATAGGGCGGGGCTGGTCAGGAAAGCCCAGGTTCTGTTCCAGTACCCCCCTAGAAACAGGATGTCCTTCAGTGCTTTATCCAAGAGAGCAGTGTGTCCTTTGTGTATAAAACCATGGCAGGCTGCTTTTCAGGTTACCTGAGCTGCAGTGCAAATGCAGCATTCACAGATGAGACTGTGGATAAAATACATGAGGAAAGGTGGAACTGTCATATTTATATTCAAAGAATAATATAATAAAATGACTCTGTGCTCTCTCTCCGAGCCTGCTAATAAAGACCATAAGAGAAGTTACAAACAAAAGTACCAACTCTTCTCTCACCTCCAGCATGTATGAAAGGAACAGAGGGCTTTACACTAATCTTCAGAGAGCCACATTTACGCATACCGTGGACCTGATTATTGAGCAATTTATCACAACTTTATTGGATCCTTCTTTTAATTTCTAGCACAGCAGAAACTGCATAGACTTCTGTCAGGTTTTTCCGGTGAGCAAGTTTATACAAAAATACTGTGTTTCATGATCTGAAATAAGTATATTGGCACATTTATTAAGTACATAATTCCTTATGCCTTTAGAGAGAGTCTAGATTTAAAAAAAAGTCTCCAGATGAACAAAGGAAAACATATATCTTATAGGTGAATGCCAATGAATAAAATAAAAATTTCTACTAATTTCCCAAAGCAGGCCTGAACAATGATTATGTCCTGTTTTTCAAAAGACCCTTACTGAAATAGCAACATTACAAATGGATTTACTATTGCTTTTTGCTGCTGGTGCTTAAATTTGCAGAAGAACAAATTAGTGTTTTATAAAAATTGAACTTAAAGAAACCCCTCAGCATTTAGTGCTATAAATTTCCCTCTACACACTGCTTTAAATGTGTCCCAGAGATTCTGGTAGTTGCGTCTTTGTTTCATTGGTTTCAAAGAATATTTTTATTTCTGCCTTAATTTCATTATTTACCCAGTAGTCATTCAGGAGCAGGTTGCTCAGTTTCCACCTAGTTGTGTGGTTTTGAGTTTCTTAATCCTGAGTTCTAATTTGATGGCGCTGTGGTCTGAGAGACAGTTTGCTGTGATTTCTGTTCTTTTATATTTGCTGAGGAGTGTTTTACTTCAAATTATGTGGTCAATTTTAGAATAAGTACAATGTGGTGCAGAGAAGAATGTATATTCTGTTGATTTGGGGTGGAGAGTTCTGTAGATGTCCCCATAAGAGAAAGCAGGAAAGATCTAAAATTGATACCCTAACATCACAATTAAAAGAACTAGAGAAGCAAGAACAAACAAATTCAAAAGCTAGCAGAAGGCAAGAAATAACTAAGATCAGAGCAGAACTGAAGGAGAAAGAGAAACAAAAACCTTTCAAAAAATCAATGAATCCAGGAGCTGCTTTTTTGAAAAGATCAACAAAATTGATAGACCACTAACAAGACTAATAAAGAAGAAAAGAGAGAAGAATCAAATAGATTCAAGAAAAAAGGATAAAGGGGATATCACCACCGATTCCCACAGAAATACAAACTACCATCAGAGAATACTATAAACACCTCTACGCAAATAAACTAGAAAATCTACAAAAATGGATAAATTCCTAGACACATACAACCTCCCAAGACTAAACTGGGAAGAAGTTGAATCTCTGAATAGACCAATAACAGATTCTGAAATTGAGGCAATAATTAATAGCTTACCAACCAAAAAAAGTCCAGGACAAGATGGATTCACAGCCGAATTCTACCAGAGGTACAAAGAGGAGCTGGTACCATTCCTTCTGAAACTATTCCAATCAATGGAAAAAGAGGGAATCCTCCATAACTAACTTTATGAGGCCAGCATCGTCCTGATACCAAAGCCTGGCAGAGACACAACAAAAAAATAGAATTTTAGACCAATATCCCTGATGAACATCGATGCGAAAATCCTCAATAAAATACTAGCAAACTGAATCCAGCAGCAAATCAAAAAGCTTATCCACCACGATCAAGTGGGCTTCATCCCTGGGATGCAAGGCTGCTTCAATATATACAAATTAATAAACATAATCCATCATTTAAACGGAATCAATGACAAAAACCACATGATTATCTCAATAGATACAGAAAAGGCCTTCAACAAAATTCAACAGCACTTCATGCTAAAAACTCTCAATAAACTAGGTATCTATGGAACATATATCAAAATAATAAGAGCTATTTATGACAAACTCACAGCCAATATCACACTGAATGGGCAACAACTGGAAGCATTCCCTTTGAAAACCAGCACAAGACAAGGATGCCCTCTCTCACCACTCCTATTCAACATAGTGTTGGAAGTTCTGGCCAGGGCAATCAAGCAAGAGAAAGAAATAAAGGGTATTCAATTAGGAAAAGAGGAAGTCAAATAGTCCCTGTTTGCAGATGACATGATTGTATATTTAGAAAACCCCATGGTCTCAGCCCCAAATCTCCTTAAGCTGATAAGCAACTTCAGCAAAGTCTCAGGATACAAAATCAATGTGCAAAAATCATAAGCATTCCTATACACCAATAACAGACAGACAGCCAAATCATGAGTAAACTCCCATTCACTATTGCTACAAAGAGAATAAAATACCTAGGAATCCAACTTACAAGGGATGTGAAGGACCTCTTCAAGGAGAACTACAAACCACTGCTCAATGAAATAAAAGAGGATACAAACAAATAGAAGACCATTCCATGCTCATGGATAGAAAGAATCAATATTGTGAAAATGGCCATACTGCCCAAGGTAATTTATAGATTCAATGCCATCCCCATCAAGCTACCAATGACTTTCTTCACAGAATTGGAAAAAAAAATACTGTAAATTTCATATGGAGCCAAAAAGGAGCCCACATAGCCAAGATAATCCTAAGCAAAAAGAACAAAGCTGGAGGCATCATGCTACCTGACTTCAAACTATACTACAAGGCTATAGTAACCAAAACAGCATGGTACTGCTACCAAACAGATATATAGACCAATGGAACAGAACAGAGGCCTCATAAATAACACCACACATCTACAACCATCTGATCTTTGACAAACCTGACAAAAACAAGAAACAGGGAAAGGATTCCCTATTTAATAAATAGTGCTGGGTAAACTGGCTAGCCATATGTAGAAAGCTGAAACTGGATCCCTTCCTTACACTTTATACAAAAATTAACTCAAGATGGATTAAAGACTTAAATTTAAGACCTAAAATCATAAAAACCCTAGAAGAAAACCTAGGCAATACCATTCAGGACATAGGCACGGGCAAAGACTTCATGACGAAAACACCAAAAGCAATGGCAAAAAAAGCCAAAATTGACAAACGGGGTCTAATTAAACTAAAGAGCTTCTGCACAGCAAAAGAAACTATCATCAGAGTGAACAGGCAACCTACAGAATGGGAGAAAATTTTTGCAAACTACTCATCTGACAAAGGGCTAATATCCAGAATCCACAAATAAACAAATTTACAAGAAAAAAACAAACAGCCCCATCAAAAAGTAGGCAAAGGATGTGAACAGACACTCCTCAAAAGAAGACATTTATGCAGCCAACAGAAACATGAAAAAATGCTCATCATCACTGGTCTTCAGAGAAATGCAAATCAAAACCACAATGAGATACCATCTCATGCCAGTTAAAATGGCAATCATTAAAAAGTCAGGAAACAACAGATGCTGGAGAGGATGTGGTGGAATAGGACCACTTTTACACTGTTGGTGGGACTGTAAACTAGTTCAACCATTGTGGAAGACAGTGTGGCGATTCCTCAAGGATCTAGAACTAGAAATACCATTTGACCCAGCCATCCCATTACTGGGTATATACCCAAACGATTATAAATCATGCTACTATAAAGACACATGCACACATATATTTATTGTGGCACTATTCACAATAGCAAAGACATGGAACCAACCCAAATGTCCATCAATGATAGACTAGATTAAGAAAAGGTGGCACATATACACCATGGAATACTATGCAGCCATAAAAAAGGATGAGTTCTTGTCCTTTGCAGAGACATGGACGCAGCTGGAAACCATCATTCTCAGCAAACTGTCACAAGGACAGAAAACCAAACACCACATGTTCTCAGTCATAGGTGGGAACTGAACAATGAGAACACATGGACACAGGGTGGGGAACATCACACACCAGGGCCTGTCACGGAGTGGAGGGCTAGCGGAGGAATAGCATTAGGAGAAATATCTAATGTAAATGATGAGTTGATGGGTGCAGCAAGCCAACATGGCACATGTATAACTATGTGACAAACCTGCACGTTGTGTTCATATACCCTAGAACTTAAAGCATAATTAAAGAAAAGAAAAGAAACCCCTCAACATTATGCATTTAACATGACTATCATGGAAAACAGAACAAGTAGGAGAGGGAAGAAGATAAGAAAAAATAAAGAATTATTGCTGCCCAGATGGTTTCTTCCAACCACAGATAGGCTTAAAGAAATATAGGACAGGAATTTTAATTCTTATCAGACTCAAAATACAATAGAGTAAGGTTTTAAAAGTATTAGGTTGGTGCAAAAGTAATTGCGGTTTTTGCCATTACTTTTAATGAAAAAAAGGAACACGATTACTTTTGTATCAACCTAAACCATATAAAGCACATAAGAAAGTGCCAGTTATTTTTTGTGCTAAAATGTTTAATGATGTATTTTCAAGAAATAAATATACACACACAGATAAATTATAATGCTTTCACAATCTTTTGGAATAAGCTGTCGAATCAAAACAGACTTGTAAGTAGAAACAACAAGAAATGTAATTATCAGCATTAGCACATTGTCAGGTATAAGGCTAGTTGAACCAACTATTACCAGTGAGAGTTATAGTCAATCTAGCTGAATTATCAGCAAAACCAGATCTTACAGTATAATCATTGATTTAAAAGCAAAGTTCATCGGGGATCAAACCTACAGGTCCTGAACACGTATCCCAGAACTTAAAACTGAATTAAATTAAAACAACAGCAACAACAACAACAAAGAGGCAAAGTTACAAACAGGGCCTGAAAATATGAGATCGATTCTAGAGGGAATCTTCTGAAAAGGAAACTATTGCCTTGATAACACATGCAGAGCACAATGGAAGGTGACTGCTATGGTCTGAATGCTTGTGATCCCTTGTAATTTGTATATTGAAACCTAATCCTTAACATAGTGATGTTAAGAGGTGTGGCATCTGGGTAGTGATTAGGTCATGAGGATGGAGCCCACATAAATGGGATTAGTAAGTTTATAAAAGAGGCCTGAGGTAGCTTCTTTGCCCCTTCCACCATATGAGGATACAGGGATAAGATACCATCTGTGAACCAGAAGAGTGAGGCCTCATCAAACACAGAATCTGCTAGTGCCTTGATCTTGGACTTCCCACCATCTAGAATTGTAAGAATAAAGATCTGTTTTTTGTCAACCACCCAGTTTATGGTAATTTGTTATAGCAGCCCAAGGAAATTAATCCCAGCAGACTGTTGTAGACTGAAAGCCAGACACCAAGGAAAATCAGTAGAATAAGTAGCAGTTTTAGAACAAGACTAATTTTTGGTATAAATAAATAAATCTATACTAAACTATGGGATGCTAAGAAAATTCAGAGTTGGTTTGAAAACATACATTCTGCCCTCAGAGATAAAATAACTTCTGGTACCCAAAAGAAAAGAGGCATTTGCAATATGAGGATGAAACAACAACTGGAAAAAATAAACATAACCAAACACATGATAAAAGAGGCCATCAAGTATTCAGCTGTCTCTTAATGTTGACAGACAAGGGATTAACAGTTTTATACTTTAATTACCCCTATATGTGCCCAACTCAATTGTTAAACACAAACACACACACACAAACTCACACAAAGTATTCTTTTAACTCAATTCATTTTTTATCAAGTTTGATATTAAGAGGAGGTTGATATTATTAATTATACATGTCTAAATTATGCTTGTTAAATGATTGGATGATCTAGTATTTTGTTTAAAAAGAGCCTCTGAGAGTCCAAATAAATCATGAGTTCACACCTCCAAAAAAAGTTTCTTGTTGAGACACATTCAATGCACTAACTTTCTCTTATATCACCTTTAATTTTTCAACTCTTATCAGACTATTTTCCTCAGATCCCTACATTTACCATCTGGGATCGAGAAACAGATATACTACAGTTAGCTGACCTTAATATCATCCTTTAGATATTATCCTGATAGACAATTTAGTTACAGGGGAAGAGAAGCAGGAGAAACACATAAAACTCTCAATCCCAAGCCAGTTAGTTAGTAATTTTTTATGTTTCAAAAAGACATTTCAAAAGAATCCACAAATGGTAATATATTCCCTAAATAATGCCTCCTAATTGTGGACTTAAAATTGCAATAGACTCTTATACAACAAAATGTTGGAAACAAAAAACGAAAAGGCAAGAAACACAGTGCACTGCTTTGGAGATGTTATTGCACTTTTTTTTTTATCTCTGATATCATCCAGAAGTATCAAGGATTATACATATAGCCAACTTTTTAAATGCTATGCCCTAGTGCAAAGGAAATGTGTTTTCCATACAAAACCACTACATCCAAATATGTTGAGTCATATTTCCAGATACCCTTTACCAGCACTCCACTTTGGCTTTGCATTAAAACAAAATTTACTTAGAGGCCTCACAAATAATAGCTCTCTAGTGTCCAATTATTGCTTGCAATTCAAGGAAATGTCTACTTATGGAAAGGCATCAGGCCTGTCACAAATTCAAGCAATAGCCTTTGTAACTCAGTCCTACATTTTGATCATTTTCCTATAAAAACTTTTAGCAGGATACTATTCATGGGTTAAAAAGTCACACCATTTTGTTCCAAAATAGTAAGCCAGGACAGTATGTTATATATGTAAAAATCAATGTCAACGCTTCTATATATACAGACATATCTATACACATATACATGTATATGTGTAGATGTATATATGTGTGTGTAATATATATTTGTAAATATAACTAATTGATAATGAGTTATTAGGAGACATCTAAAAACAAACCTTCCTGGCTTCTGGTTCCCGACAAATAGAGAACTAGCTTAAGTTGCTGCATTTCCCCTTGAAACACATTATAGAGAAATGCCAATAACTTAAAACTATGAAGGCAGCCTAGACTTTAGGGACTAATAGCAAAAACTGTGAATGACTACTTGAAAATAAAAGTCTAATTTTGAGCTGATGAGAGCTAAATGCATACATTAAGTAGATTGCCCAAAAATGAAGTGCCAAAGGAGAAATAAAGCAATATATAATCATAAGCAAATATACAATCATAAACATTTAATAAACCACTCATTAAATGGTAGCACAAGCAGGCATCAAATCATTAGGTATATAGAATAGTTAAATAACGTAATTCACATACCTGACCTGTTGACAGACAATGCAATACTGAAAATTATGTGTTCCTTTCAAACGCATACAGGATGTACAAAATGATCGAATACATGCTGAGTCAGAACGCAAATCTCAAAAAATATTATACTGAAGTTACACAGAAAATGTTTTCTAACCCCAAAGGAATTCTACTAGGAAACAACAACAACAAAAAAGGTAATCACAAAATCCCCAGACATTTGGAAACTAAGCAAGGCAGTTCTTAAGGCAGAAGCATACTGATCTCAACTCTTCATCGACTTTTAACTGCATCCCCAAAATTTTGATATATTGCATTTTCATTTTATTTAGTTCTCTCTCTCTCTCTCTCTCTATATATATATGTTTATATATATGTTTATATATATGTTTATATATGTTTATATATATGTTTATATATGTTTATATATATGTTTATATATATGTTTATATATATGTTTATATATATGTTTATATATATGGTTATATATATGTTTATATATATGGTTTATATATATATATATGTTTATATACATATATATATATAAAATATATTTTTTTTTCCCTTGAGGCTTCCTCTTGACCCATGTGTTAGTTAAAAGTATGTTAAACTCCAAAACTGGTGATTGTTTAGGTATTTCTGTTCATCATTTCTAATTTATTTGGTTATTAGCTGTGAACATACTTTGTATACTTTTCATTCCTTTAAATTTTAGGTTTGTTTTATGACTCAGAATATGATGTATCTTGGCAAAAGTTCTCTGTGTTAAAGATTATTATATATTTTTGTTTTTGTTGGGTATAGTGATCTATAAATGTTATTAGTTCAGTTTGTTGATAGTATTGTTTAAGTCTTCTACATGCTTAGCAATTTTCTGTACACTTTGTTCTATCCATCAATATTGAGATTAAAGTATCAAAGTCTTCAACTAGAATTGTGCGTTTTTCCATTTTTTCCAGTTTTTTTTTTTTTTTTTTTTTTTTGAGATGGAGCTTTGCTCTGTCGCCCAGGCTGGAGTGCAATGGTGCAATCTTGGCTCATTGCAATCTCCGCCTCCCGGGGTCAAACAATTGTCCTGCCTCAGCCTCCAGAATAGCTGGAACTACAGGTGTGCACCACCACACCCAGCTAATTTTTGTATTTTTAGTAGAGACAAGGTTTCACCACATTGGCCTGGCTGGTCTCAAACCCTGACCTCAGGTGATCCACCCGCCTTGGCCTCCCAAAGTGCTGGGATTTCAGTTATTTTTTATAAATGTATTTTGAAACTCTGTTTTTTGGTGCAAAATGCTTAAAATTGTCACATCTTGGAAAATTGACTGCTTTTTCATTATATAATAACCCTATTTATCTCTGATAATATTCTTTGTTCTGAAGTTTATCTGATATTAATATAGCTACTTAAGTTTTCTTTTAGTTAAGGTTTGTATGGTGACTTAGTCTGCCCAGACTGCCACAACAAAATATAGACTGGATGTCTAAAGCACAGGAATTTATTTTCTCATATTTCTGGAGGCTAGAAATCTGGTATGTTGGCAGGTTTGAGTTCTGATGAGAGCCCTCTTCCTGGCTTACAGATGACCATTTTCTCGCCATGTGCTCGCATGGCCTTTCCGTGCGCATGTGCATGAAAAGGAGAACGCGATCTCCCTCTCTTCCTGTAAGTCTACCAGTCCCACAGGATTAGGACCCTATACTTATGGCCTCACTTGATCTTATTTACCTTTTAACAGCCCTATCTCCAAATACAGTCATACTGGGAATTAGGGGCTCAACATACATAATTTTGAGAGACACAATTCAGGTATAACACATACAGTATCTTTTGCCTTCCTTTTTGCTTGCATCCTTTCCTTAACTTCATATTTGAAAAAGGTTTCTTGTAGATAGCACATAGTTTAATTTGTTTTTATTTTAATTCACTCTAACAATCTCTATCTTTTCATTGGTGTACTTAGGCCATTCACATTTAATATTATTGGTGGTTGGTCAAAATTTACCATCGTGACAGTTGTTTTCTATTTCTTCCATGTGTTCTTTAAAAAATATTGTTCTCCTCTCTTTTTTCTGTTTTTCTTTTAGATTAATTGGGCAATACTTATGAAATCCTTTTATTACCTATATTGACTTCATTATTTTTAAGAAAATTTCGTGGTTGACTTAAGGCTTACAATATACATATTTAATTAATCATAGTCTACATTTAAATAATATTTACACTGTTTCACATACAAAATATCCAAAGAAATGTTAAATCTTGGGAGGCTGAGGCACAAGAATCACTTGAACCCAGGAGGCAGAGGTTGCAGTGAGTTGAAATCATGCCACTGCACTCCAGCCTTGGTGACAGAGTGAGACCCTGTCTCAAAAAAAAAAAAAGAAAGAAATGTTAAATCTTTCTTATAGAGTATGCCTCACGCAGTAAAGCCCCTTAGTATCTGTCTGAAAAAATATATATACACAACACACATATTTTTTCCAGCACTTTATAAATGTCACCTCATTGCCTTCTAGCTCGCTTGTTTTCTGAAAAGAAGATCATGTATTTAAATAGTACATGGATCAGTGTGCCAAAAACTGAATATTTAGTTGATGATGTATGAATACTGGCTCACTTTATGGAGAAAATAAAACTGGATTTCTATCTTATGCCATACAAAAAGGTACACTTCAAAAAAAGTTCTCATTGTGAAAGATAAGTCTATAAGGTTAACAGAGGCAGGATCAAAGCAGGCAAGATGGCGTCGAGCAGCGGGGAGCTAGGGAGTTTATTTGACCACCATGTCCGGAGGGCGGTATGCAACACTTAGGCCAAATATCGGGAGGGACGACGGCCTCGTGCTGTCAAGGTATATACAATCAATTTGGAATCTCAGTACTTATTAATACAAGGAGTTCCTGCTGTAGGAGCCATGAAGGAAATAGTTGAGCGATTCGCTTTGTATGGTGCAACTGAACAGTACAATGCTCTAGATGAATACCCGGCAGAAGACTTTACTGAAGTCTATCTTATTAAATTTATAAACTTCCAAAGTGCAAGGACAGCCAGAAAAATAGATGAACAGAGCTTCCTCGGTGGATTGCTTCATGTGTGCTATGCTCCAGAATTTGAAACAGTTGAAGAAACTAGAAAAAAAACAGAAGTGCAGAAGGCATATGTAGTAAGAACTACCAAAAATAAAGGTTTTAAGCCATGTGAATATATTCCCTTATCAAGGAATAAATTTTTGGAGTAGAATTTGTTAACATTTTTAAGTGATTTTTTCAATTATATGATTCTGAATGATGAAAACAATAAATAAGCCACTTCTGTTTTCCTTTCCCTCACCTTTTAAATTGTAATGTAAAGACCATTATGTGACAAAGAAATTGGTTACAGAGCATAAAGACACAGAGAATTTTAGACAAGACTTCCACTCAGAGATGTCTGAATTTTGTACAGCTGCTGTGAACACTTCTGCAGGGAACTCAAATCCTTATCTTCCATATTCTTGTGAATTGCCTTTATGTTATTTCTTCTCAAAATGTATGTGTTCATCTGGGGGTCATGTAGACAGAGCATCAGACTCTTCTAAGGATGGTAGAAACCATGGTAAAACAATGGGGCATTATAACCACAATGATTCTTTGCAGAAAACACAAACACTTTTAAAAACTCAGTGGCCTACCCTGGTGCACAAAAGGCTATTATTACTCTTTCAGAGGCAGTTGATAGATTTATGCCTAGGACAACACAACTGCAGGAGCGCCAAAGAAGAAGAGAAGATGATTGTAAACTTGGAATTTTTCTTGAAACAAACTCAAGTAGTAATGAGGTTATGACTGGACCTCTGTTACCAGAGGTATCTAAAGTGGATATGCACGATGACTCATTGAATACAACAGCAAATTTAATTCGGAATAAACTTAAACAGGTAATTTCATCTGCCAAAGCCTCCAGGGGACAAGCTGGCAGAGGTACATACAAGTCATCCATTAAAACAAAGAAGAATATAGAGTGCCAGCAGCAAATTAGTATTTTCTAAAAAAAAAAAAAAAAATTTATTTTTAGCCTGTCATTTTAATTATTCAAGAGATTTTACTGCTGGTATTTTTTAATGCACTCCTCTTTGTAATTTTATTCAAGCTACTTGTCTAAAGTCATTTCTTCTTTTTTTGATCCATACTTAATGTTGCAGAAATTATTCTTATCATTATAACGTTACCTCTCATGTACTGTAATTATATGTAAATTAATTAAAGCAAGTATGGAAACTTTACAATATAAATCAAGATAGGCAACCAGGAGAAAACATAATAAAATAATAATAATAAAGTTAATAGAGGTTAATAAATGTTAACAAAGATAAATGGCTCATAGATTCTATAGCATCTAATATAGGCTTTCTGTCAACAAAAGGACACAATGAACAAAGTTAAGAACCCAGTTTATTATTTCCAGAAATTATTTGTAATATCTAAAACCACAAATGTCTAATATCAGAATATACAAATAATTCTTGCTAATCCATAATAAAATGATAGCAAATCAAAATAGGAAAAAATGAGCAAAAGTTGTGAACCATTATTTCACAGAAGTGAAGACTCAAAAGAAGGTTATTATGAAAAAGACGTATTAATTTGCAATTATTACAGTGGCAACAATGAGAAAGTTATATAATGCAAGTGCTGCCTGGGAAGTAGGGATATGAAAAATTGTAGACATTGCTGGTGGGAGTTTAAATTGGCCTAGGTATTCTGAAGAGTAATGTGAAAGTATTAAATTAAAGTTAATTAAACATAGATATATGTTATGACTAGATATAGTCATATTCTGGATGTGTATTCTAGAGCAATTCTTCCACCAATATGAGAGAGAACACACAAATGTTCATTATGGTGCTGTCTTCAGTAGCAGAGGTGTGGATGCAACCCAGGTGTTCATCATTGGAAGGAAGGGACAAAATGTAGTGTACGAACACTATGTAAACTGCATAGTAGTTAGTGAAAAACAGACCAACTCTAAACACGGGACATGAACAGACCTTTAAAACATGGTGCTGAGTGGAAAAAAATAGTTTAAAACATAACAGCATTTGTGTAAATTAAAGTTATATGCACATAAAAGAAAATCACATGCAAATAAATTATAGATATCCAATGTTTCAGAATTATTACTTCTGTTGGGAGAAAAATATAAGTGGAGAGAGGTTAAACAATAAGAAATGCAGGGAAGAAAACAGGATGGATTGAAGAAAGGCTGAACAAGAGAGGTGCCCTGCATAAACACTTAATAACAGTGTTCTAGAATTTGGGATTATGATTAATCCAACATTTCACCTCGAGAAAAAAATAGATAAAGTGATAGATAAATATTTAAGTAGGTATGCAAATGAATGAGAGATAGATTAATAAATATATTGGTAGGTAGGTAGGTGGATAGATGAAAAGAGCGGGAAGAGAGAAGAGGGAGATATGGTAGGTAGATGGATATATGAGAGATAGATGATGGATAGAGAGAAAGATAGAAGACAGGTAGATAGATCAGACATAAAGACAAGTAGATAAAAAGCACGTGACATATTCCTTGTAACTTAATGCCCAAGTAAAAGGCAGAATGGGAAAGCTTGACGAACTGTAGCATTTCTCACAATGTAATGGAAAATTTATTTTAAATATATATTTATTTAGAAAACTATTGGCAAATTTCTCCTGCAAAGACCCAGGAATATGTGTGTCCAATAAGAAGGCAAATTTTGTCTTTTATAAATTTCCTATATTTGACCCTATATTCAACAGAGTAACTCTAGAGCAACTGGCGACAGCTTTTATCTATAAATTGCTAGCATAAACTCCCGAGACGAATGCCAGTGTATTTAAGAATAGTCTGGCAATGTACATTTTTAAACATAGAAAAATAATGAATAATCCAATACCTTGAATCTATGTATTTTATCGCATATGATACCTTATATATCCCACTGAACTAGAAAGGCTGTATTTCTTCATTATGAATACACTGTGTGTAACCAATTGATTTATTGATATGAAGATAGATTATTGTGATATTTATAAGAAATTATGTTTTAATTCTTTATTATTCTTTACCTTTGTCATGTTGTACATATATAATTATCAAATATAAGCACAATTGTCTTTATTATTCTTTACCTTTGCCATGTTGTACATATATATAATTATCAAATATAAGCACTATGAGTACATTGTAAATTTTTATCATGTGTATACATAATATTATTTATAGGGATGATGTGGAAAATCCAAATTCACAAATCAAATTCCTTTTATTCTTAATTCAAAAGTCCGAAGTTGACCAAAAGTGTTCTTGGAATAGTCTGGTGAGATTGTTTTAACAGTGACTGTTCCAATTAATGCTATTTGTATGTTCTTTCAATGTATTTTGTTCCTATCTCTTCTGTGGTGGAAAAAAAAAACAAAACAGAATGATCCAATTTGAGCTGCATTCCTGTTTTTCTAAATGAGATTATTCAGTGGTTTAGTTAATCTTGAGTTGCCACAGGGCCTCAAATAGAATGAGGTAATATATTCTATCCTCACTAGCTCAGCCTCTTTTATTTTAATTTTTTAAAAGAAAAAAGATTTATGTTGTCGGAGAGGCAGAGGGTATTAGATGATAACCATGAAGTATTAGGATCACAGGGGAGACAGCCTGTCTATATGTGTGAATGTGAAATCCTATCTGTGCAGGTCACTGCCAACATTGAAAGAGACAGGGGCACAGAGCTTGTCCAGGAACTTCACTTTTTACTCCATCCAAGTGGGGAAAAAAGGAGTAGCCATTATGACCAATGCTACACATGAAATCTTTGGTATTTTATGGATCTTTCTCCTATGTAGAGGCACTTTTCTGGACCAGCCGACAGGCTTTCAATAGTCATGTCACTTCCCTTCTAATCTCTTTCAAACCGTAAGACACGGCCAGCATCCTGCCTCCTATCATCCTCCCACCCCCTTCCCATACCTTTATTCTTGATGAAAGCTACTCTAAGGCTGTCCCTAGTCAAGGGACAGTGCTTTCAGGGAAAACACATTGGACTGTATACACATTTGATCAAAAACATTTGAAATGTGCACAAAAGCAGCCAAGTCAGAAAAAGAAAAGGACAGCTGCATAAAGATGTCATAGCTATAAAAGAGCTGGTTGTAAAAGCTCTGGCTAACCAAATGGCTAAGCTAAACAAAGCACAATTAAGGCCATCCTGTCCGTTTTTCCCATTCCATTCTCTCTATCTGTGCATATTAAACACACTAATTAGTGCTACATTGTTTTTCCAAATTCTTATTTAATTTCCATTTTCTTACGGTCCTGCTTTCATGTTTGCTAACACAGGCAAAAATATATCTTTGTATATTCTACTCTCCAATATATTTTACCCACTCTTCTTCTAAAGGTGTGCATTTTTGCTAGGAATAAATATAGGAAAAATTGAATGTCTTGATGATTGACATTTTTATAAACTCAAAATTAAATGTACGCTTATGATGCTAAGGCAGCATTGTTCAACATTTTCCAGGATTATAACAAGCAAACCAAACAAAACAATAAAAGCCTAGCTAATTTGTCCATGAAATACCCTAAGGTTTTGTTAGGTTTCCTATGAGTATGTTCTGATCACTGATACACTCAGGAGAAAGTGGAATTGGGTTATGTAGCGTGTCAGCTCCAAGGCAACTGAAAAAACAAAAGTCTGAGTAGAATATCAGCAATCAAATTAGATAAAATTTAACAAGGTAAATAGCAGCGTACAAAGTAAGATGTGATACAATAAGATAATACAAACATTCATCAACAAGGAAAATCCCTGCACCTCCTATTACGCCAAACGAAAGCACAACAGCAGCTACGTGGAATTACCTTGAGATACAGTCTCAAAGGTAATTGACAAATTACCTGAGTCTCAAAGGTAAGTCTCAAATTGACAAATCCAGTCAATTTGTCCTCTAAATTCAAAGTAATGTTAGACCCTTTACCCTCTGGGCAAAAACCAATTCTGAATGACTGTGACCTTAAGCCTCTGTGAGGCTAAAGAGAGATGATTGATAAAACAATGGGTTTGGAAAGGTCTGCAGAGGAATTCCTCTAAAAGGGAAATTCATATGCTAGTATCATCTCCAATCTTGAAATTTGAGAAACTAGAGGGCATAGAGGTTCCCTGACATTTGGAGATAAAGCATAACTGTAAAAATACTGAGAATAAAATAATAATATATCTATTTGTCAATCTATCAGCTATCACTAAAATGACTGCTAATTGAGATATTTTATTTAAAAAATACTAAATTAATGGAAAAATAGCTCAAGAACATAAAATAACTTGACTTTTATTTTATGTTGTGATGTTATTCCTATCATTAGGTCATATTATTTAAGAGCTAAAAGAGACACGTTCATGTGAACAGACAAGTTACTATTCTTCTACCATTTTTATTCATGAATATTTTATGGTGTGTTCAGAAAGTCAGCAAGCAAAATATACATCTGTAATTATTTTTCTGTAGTTTTCATTATTCTTTTAAATATATATTAACCGACACTCTAACCAAGGGCATTGTGAAAATATGTTAATATAAATGTTTACATAATTCTTTTGTATACTTGGTAATGTTGATTCTCCTTTTTTATTCAATTTTTTATAGATTTATTTTGCTTTCAGAGTATACATTAATATAAATGAGCTCTTCTACATTTTATTTCATTATTAAGCATAAAATAGCTTGACAATTGGTTAATTCCCATAAATATAAAAATATTTTGTTTCTAACAGTTTTATTAGAAAATGAGTCTTTTTTTGTAACTGAGGAGAAACAGTGTCAATATTTTAGTAATATTTAATGAAGTCTACAATTAAAAATTCAGAAGGACTTGGATTATACAAATTATTCCAGGAATTAGGTATTTGGATTAACCACTTGTAACTTAAAATACTTTTATTAAAATATTTAAAATCACAGTTGGATTTTCTTCTACTTGAGAAAGCATACTCCAGTAATTGCAGCTGGCTGGTTTTTCAAATTGTAGCTGTTTTTTTAATTCTCTTTGGAGCCGTGGTCTTAAAGTGCCTCAGGATTATCAATTGTCACATTTTACAATCTTACTTAAGAATATGAGGCTGAGTGCATACTCACCCCTAAACAACATACCAAAAAATCTCTTTGGTCCTCTTTCATTTTTCCAAAGTTGTTTCTCTTTCATAAAGAGGAAAGTGTCTGTGTATGTATTAACATATGCATAGCCATCCTTATCCATATTAACAGACAAAGATTGTTTCTATTCTTGTCAGTTTGTTTTTAGATAACAAAGGATTTATTTTTAGACAATTTTAATTGCATGTTCTATCTCCTAATATCTTTTACACCTTCTAATACTCATACTAATAATCAGATCATTCCTAATTATGCACTAGAGGTCTAATTCTTAGCACTCACTATAATAGACTTTATAGACACCAGTTGCTTTCATTCCAGAACCATAAAATGTTCCCAGTGAATTAATATTGATCAAATTAATGCAACAAAACATCTCATTATTCATTGTATATTCTAAATACTGCATGGCTAAACATTTCTGTCCAGTCTTTATTGATGGTTACTTCTCTGATGAATACAGGCCTGATTAACTAATCACCCTATTTGAATTTTTTCATTCTTTTGTAATCTATATTTTGAAGTATTTGTGGCTTAAATTGTTGAGCTTAGTATCCAATTTTATTTAATGATCTGACTTGCTTTCAATCAAATTGAAAAAAATTGTTAATACATGTATCTACATTTCTATAAGGTCCATTATGTTATTCATAATTGTTATTTTTAATTACTTCTTATGCATTTCTTTAACAAGAAAAATAACACTCTTGTATTCACTATTCAAGTGATAATTAAAATCTTTAACAGCTTGCTAAACAGCACTAAGGGATGAAAGTCAGAACTACATTGTAAAACCTCTGAATCCTAGGCAAATACTTGGCAGACCTGTTGCTCCTACCCAATGGGCACCTTTGATAGCTATCAACAAGCATATGCCACAGTCTCCACTGAGCCCATACTCTGCCTACCACTCTATCTCCACGGTTTGCTGCAGAAAGCCACAATCAACTGAAAGCAGCTGGCATGTAAGATAAAACTCGATGGCCATCCAAGACAGCATATTACAATTTCTGTGATGTGACCCCTTCCCGGCTTTACAAAAGTATCTCTTTTAACATATTTCCATATTTGTTTCCACTATACCAATCATCTCATGGTTTTCTATCAGCCCACCTCATTTTTAATACTTCATCGTAAAAATGAAATATTACTTACAAAGCCTTTAAAGTGGGGCATTTATTACATTTCTTTATTAATAAGTCAGCCATTTGTTTATCTCACCAACTACACAATGAGACTTGAAAATATGGATAATATTCTATTCACCTGTCAATCATAGGCCAAGAAATCAATAACAGGAGTGCAGGAGGCACATATTAGAGAATTATTCAATACATTAAAAAGTTAATGACTCAGTGACATCTAATTCTGTTAAATTTATATAGGGGCACCAGATTTATAATTTCCTATTAATTAAATTTTTATAACTTGAACTGTGCTTGGCTAATTAATTGCATATTAATACATTATAATATAACTACTATAAAATATATACATAAATACTTTTATCCTTTGTTACTAACAAAAAAGTTATATTTTTATTACAAAATTAATAAAGGAAAGCTGTACCAGTTCGAACTAGCAAAAGGTAATGTAAAAGTCAACATTCTCCACTCCTGTCTTACTCTGCCTAAAGTAACCATCATTAGCATTTTTGTATGTATGATTCCATGCATATGTAATATCTTATTTGTCTTACTGTTTTAAAATACAGTATATATTTTTTATTATATTGTAGTTCTATTTCCAGACAGCAAATACATGTAGAGCATTTTCCTTCTTTTTAATGGCTACCCTATGAAGAAGTATCACAATGACCTCAATCAATACTCAACTGAATATTTTGGTAGGTTATTTTAAATTATCTTATTTTGTTTTGTTATTATTACAAACAAAGCTTCAATGATACATTCAAATATTTCTTTTATTACTACTAAATAGATCCTTAGAAGTGAATTTGATCCACCAAAGTTGACATGCATACTGCTATTTTGATAATTACTGACAGATCATGGAAATTTATACTCACACTAAAACTTTATGACTTTAGTTCTAAAACCCTGACATTTCCTGAATGCATCAATATTTTTTGTGTGTAGAGGGTATTTTTAAGTTACTAAGCATTTATCTTACAATGGTTTTAGGTTTACAGAAGTATTACAAAGATAGTGCAGAGATTTACCATATACCCCACACCCAGTTTTTTCTAATATTAACTTCTTACACTAGTATTGTCCATTTTTTACAATTAATGAACCAATATTAATACATTCTTATTACTTAAAGTCCTCTTTGTAACATTTCCTTAGCTTTTTTTTTTTCTTTTCTAATTTGTTCTTTCTAGTCTGGAATACTACAAGGCATTTGGTCATTTTATTCCTTAGGCTTCTCTTGGCTGTAAGAATTGTTCGGACTTTCCTTGTCATGAGTCCACACTGATATAAATAAATGATTGAATAAACAACAAATAGAGATGAATAGTCAAATCTCCTATACAGAAAAATTCCAAATACTTTATGTAGATAAGTTGACCTCAGGTAGGGGGAGTATAACTCCTTACCCCTCCAGCATGGGTTGTGCATAGACACCTTCTTTCAAAAAGTATTATGAAAAGGGAGAAAGCAAAAGACTAACTTTACAATGGATAAATTTGACAGACGCTACCCCAGACTATGTGATCAGTTAATTATGTAAACAGTGATACATTATATTGATAGTGTACTCTTCATATGATATGATGAAGATGGCACTTTACCTCTGTAGACTCCCTTTCCCAAAAACCCACCCTAATCATGAGAAAAATATCAGAAAATTACAATTGAGGATCACTGTATAAAATACCTGACCTATAATTCTCAAACTGTTAAGTTTTTAAATGTTTATGAATCTGATTAATTTAAAAAAACAAATAGTGCTGTTTCACTAATTCTATTTCGTAAAGTGCATAAGATCTGAAAATTGAATTACTAATTCCCACAGTATATTGTGCATCTTAGGACTTAAAAACAGTTCAATGCATGAATGAATCAGCTGTTCCTTAGTCCTTGTTAAAGACACTAATCTAATAATTTCAATTTGTTAGGTTTCTTTTTTCATGTCCTCCTTAAGCATTCCTAGACTCTTGAAGAAACACAGTGCGTGGGGAGGTAGGAGATGCTCTGCATTGTAATACTGTAAATTCGATTCCCTTTGAATAGTGGCTGTGATGTTTGGAACGCTTTTTTGTAAACTTCATAATTTTTATATCTATTTGGATATTTACAGACTGTTCTAAGTACCAAAATGCAAAATACTTTTCTTAAAATCATGCACACACATTACAAAATCCCATAAACAACGTTTTTTTTTTTTTTTTTTCAGTTTTAAGCATAAAAGACACAAACAATATCACATATGGGGGAGCAAATGGAAAGAGCATTTGCCAATGCCTGGGGTGTTTGGCAATATTAATGCTTGGTGCAATCTTTTGAAGAATTCCAAAGCATGTGGCAAACTGTTCCCGTGCACGTGGTATAGCCAGGGACACAGCTGTACTGTAATGATGGGTCACTTGGAGTATATGTAACACTGAACTAAAATCTGGAAAGACTGGATTCTCCTCCTTACTCTTCTGATTTGCTAAGCAACTTGCATTCTTCCTTTATATCTTCACTCAAATATCCCCTTATTAAAAAGAGTGTTATAAGATTGGTAAAATCTATTCTGCAAAGTACTTGGAGATCCCGAGAAACAAGCTTTGGGTAAATACTACGTGTATTGTGACCAAAATCACCAATAATTTCTCTGATAAGTTTCACAAATTCTCTTTGGCATAACCCTCATACCACACTTCCTACTAGCATAAACATAAAATGACATTTTTTTCTTGAAAAAATACAAGTATTCAGGATTTGGCACTATCATTTAGTGTTTGTTATTTGTGTTTGTGCATGTGTATGTGTTTCCCCTGAACACCTTTTGTCTATTTTTTTAACCTTTCCGAATGCCATGGGAAATACATAACAGTGAAAACAACAAAACTTTTCTAGGTCAATGAAGACCTGTCATATACAATAATGTAAAAATGGAAAACTTATTATTATTTTTTTTTTTTTTTGAGACGGAGTCTTGCTCTGTCGCCCAGGGTGGAGTGCAGTGATGCAATCTCGGCTCACTGCAAGCTCCACCTCCCGGGTTCACGCCATTCTCCTGCCTCAGCCTCCAGAATAGCTGGGACTACAGGTGCCCGCCACCATGCCCGGCTAATTTTTAGTATTTTTCATACAGATGCGGTTTCACCGTGTTATCCAGGATGGTCTCAATCTCCTGACCTTGTGATCCACCCGCCTCGGCCTCCCAAAGTGCTGGGATTATAGGCGTGAGCCACCGCGCCCGGCCTGAAAAACTTATTTCAAACAAATGCAATAATGTGTTGCCAAATTGACCTTCTCTTCAGGAAGAATATTATAAAAATTGTACCAGTAGTTAGATACACATGATATGGGTCACGTCTGTCTCAGATATGGAGAAATTTGGCCAAAAGAAAAAATATTAGGAAAGCATATCCAGCTATATATTAAATAAAGTTGGTTTAGAAAATTGTGCATGAATGGAGAAGTCAGCTATAAATATTATTAAAAAACCAGAGGCATATTAGCACATTAGTAAGAATGAGATAGATTGGCAATAAATTGTGCAATAAATTTCTTTATTGCAGATATCTATGCCTAGCATGACTATTTCATTTGCCATATACTAAATGACATTTCATTAATCCTTGGCTTTTTTTCTATATGAACACTACTAACCTACTAACCCTTTCATAGACTGATATGAACACTGATATTTTATACCTCAGTACAGTCTCATGTTATCACAAGTTAATGTCTAGCAATGTAATGAAAAAATTTATCTAACGTCATGAGCAAACTCCTCTTACAATTACTATTTGTTTGTATGAATACAATACAGCCCTGTAAAGAAAACTGATCAGCCAGTGCAGCCAAGATGGCCTAACAGAAACAGCTCCGGTCTACAGCTCCCAGCGTGAGCGACACAGAAGACGGGTGATTTCTGCATTTCCATCCGAGGTACCAGGTTCATCTCACTAGGGAGTGCCAGACAGTGGGCGCAGGACAGTGGGTGCAGTGAACCGTGCCTAAGCCAAAGCAGGGCGAGGCATTGCCTCACTTGGGAAGCGCAAGGGGTCAGGGAATTCCCTTTCCTAGTCAAAGAAAGGGGTGACAGAGGGCACCTGGAAAACCGGGTCACTCCCACCCTTATACTGCACTTTTCCAACGGGCTTAAAAAACGGCACCTAGCTCTGAGGGTCCTACGCCCACGGAGTCTCACTGATTGCTAGCACAGCAGTCTGAGATCAAACTGCAAGGCAGCAGCGAGGCTGGGGGAGGGGCGCCTGCCATTGCCCAGGCTTGTTTAGGTAAACAAAGCAGCCAGGAAGCTCGAACTGGGTGGAGCCCACC
>NW_026652278.1:118461972-118571090 GCF_009828535.3 Hylobates moloch
GGTGGGGGGAGGGGGGAGGGACAGCATTAGGAGATACACCTAATGCTGAATGACGAGTTAATGGGTGCAGGAAATCAACATGGCACATGGATACATATGTAACAAACCTGCAAATTGTGCACATGTACCCTAAAACCCTGAAGTATAAAAAAAAAAAAAAAAAAAAAAAGAATGCCAGGCAAAGAGCAGGAAGAGCAAAATTCTGAAGTGAGAACAAACTTAGTATTTGTGAGATGAGCATAAAGGTAATGGTAGCTTGAGCTGAGTGAGAATAAAAGTCATGAGATGATTGTGGTAAGAGAAACATGAGAACATCATAGGCCTGACTGGATCTTACTTCGAATGAGCTATTCCACTAATTAGAAGTGTATGCTCCAAGGGAATGACATATCTAGTTTATGGTTTGTTTTTTTCCTTTTTAAATCAACTTTTAAGTTCCAAAGTACAAGTGCAGGATGTACAGGTTTTCTTCATAGGTAAACGTGTGCCATGGTAGCTTGCTGCACAGATCAACCCAGCGCATAGGTATTAAGCCCAGCATCCATTAGCTATGTTTTCTGATTTCTGTCCCTCCATCCCCACTTCCACTCTTGTCCTACATCTACAATTTTTCTCAAGGGAGTCAAATGGATTTTTATGTGCTTAGACATGTGGATTTTTATCCATTTGACTGCCTTGAGCAAAATTGTACATGTAGGGTAAGAGTGGAAGTAGCAAAATCATTAAAAGTTTTTCTTAGAACAGAAGAGAAATTATGGTGACTTGGACTAGGGTGCTACAGCTTTGAAGATGACAAAAGTGGCCACACATGGAACATATTTTGGAGACAGCAATGATAGAAGTTACTGATACATTTTATGTGGTTATAATAGAAGGAGAGGAAGCAAGGATGGTTTCTTTTGGCCAACGCAGCAGGTGGTGCCACCATTTGCTAAAATGCAAAAGATTAGAGGTGTAATAGATTTATCAGAGGAGTAAAAAGAGTTCCAGTTTGGACGTGTTGGTTTTTTATTAGCCATCTAAATGGATATTTAGTGTAGAAAATGGGCTATATGAGTGAATCTGTAGTTCAAAGGAGTGGTCAGGGCTAGGTGATACATTTGAAAGTCATCAACATATAGATATGATATAAAGACTTACCTCCATTAAAATCATGTGTGTAAACAGAGAATTATAAAAGGCCAATATTTTTTCTTTCTTATTTTTAATATGACTGACTAGAGACCTTGAACACCACTCCTCCTCAGAAAGAAGAACCAAAGTTACAGGTGAATAACCATAACTCGAACAGAACATTAAAGGGAGAGTGCTGGAGCCTATGGAAGAACTCAAGAGAAGAAGCTAGCACACAGAAAAATAATGAAGCAAGAATCTGGCAGAGATGGATCCCCAAAGGATTTGGTGTTCCAATGAAAGGGCAGGTGGGTTTGTTTGGTTTTTTGGCTTTGTTTTTTGTTTTTGCTGCCTTCACTCCTGCAGCATACTACTGCTTTCCAAACTATCAGAGAGTTCCTCTACCCTTGCAAGCTCAATCACTAGTGTGGGCAGCAAATTGGGAGCTTCTTGAGGGCATTGCACCAGGCTACCAGCTTGCCCAGGTTCACTCACCACTGGCCCAGAACCCAGCTACAATGACAGGGCACCATATTGAATGCGTACCCATTGTAGGATTCTTACCATGAGATGATTGTGGTAAGAGACACATGAGAACATCATAGGCCTGATTGGATCTATGAGTCCTTGTGACTCCACATCACGGGATCCCCCACAAACATACCCAGCACCCACTAGGATTGCAGCAGCCACACAGAGCTTGTTGGACCAAGGGGAGCTGTGGATTCCCGGTAGTTTAGCCCTCAGGGCATGCTGCTCCCAGGGAAAGGGAGAGCTGGGGGCTCAGGACACCTGCCTAGGGGGGTGCCAAAGGAAACCAGAGGAAACCAGAGTATGTGCTTTCTTGTGCCCAAGAGCTCCCACTTGTGGGCAGAGAGTGACTGCGGCTCGTCCAACAGAGATGTAGGTGCTGTGCTCAACTCAATGAGAGAAGAGTGTGGTTCTGCTCCAGTTGCCAGGCAGCCACAGTGTTCCCGCACAGGCCTGAAGAGTTAGATTTCTCCTCCCCACTAGTCTACTGCTGTAGATGTAGCCATGGATGCCCTGCAAGAGGCTGGCATGGATGCACAAGAGGATGGCCATTCTGAAGGGCACTGCATCCCTACTGGTGGTGTGCCCACTGGGCCTGGGCAGCCTTCATGCAGTAAAGATCAGGAAAGCCACAAAACTTGGTGTCTTGGGCTGAGAGAAAAGATTACACACTGAAGCCATTTCAGCAGAGAGTTGAGGGACAGGCATCTTCTATGGCACTCAGCTACATTGCAGTCTGGATATAGATAGCAGTGTCTGTCTGAACTGAGAATCCCAAGCCCCAGGACAGGATATGAAAGTAGATTACATTCTTACATGCACAGCTGTGGAGTTGGGGTAACCCCTTTACCCCCTGCAGGCTTCAGTGCATTTTACTAGGAGCTCCCCCAACTGCCCACATCAGGACTGGTGCTTATGCTTGCCACTGGGTGTGCAAGGACAAGCTTGACAGTCTCCCCATCTGGAGCTGAGCTGGGAGCTCAGGGCACCAGGCATTCCACAGACTAGCCCATCACCTGAGACAATAGAGGGCTCCTCCTGGTAAACAAAGATCAAGTATACACCCTTCTGCTTCTGCTCAGCCAGCTCTTACCCATAAGTGCCACCTATTGGCCTGAAGGTTGATCTGCACAACCCAACACAAAACTTGCTGACAGAGCTGCACTGGAGAATGAGAAAAGCTTCCTGAGACCTCAGCAATCCCAACCCTGAAGAAGACAGTGAGCCTGACCGTACACCCATACATCACTACTATATCCACCATTTTAGAAAGCCACTACTCAAAAGCTACCTGTTACCAAGGAACTTATACAGAGCATTTGCCGTTGAAAGCACCCAGAACCAAAGCTGAATGACCATGCACAATGTACATTAGAGCCAAATCTAAAAACAAAACAAAACAAAAATCCCATCCAAACAAAAGTAAAGTAAAAAAATAAAAAATAAAAAGAGATAGCTTATCTAGATGAGAAGGAAGCAGAGAAACAATTCTGGTGATAAGAAAAAGCAAAGTGTTACAACACTCCCAAAAGACCATACTAACTCTCCAGCAATGAATCCTAATAAAATGAAATATTTGAAATACCAGATAAGTAGTTCAAAATATTGAACTGATTCAAAAGACTGATTTTAAAGCAGCTCAATGAGACCCAAGAGAAAGTTGAAAACCAACAAAAAGAAATCAGAAGAAATTCAGATTATGAATAAAAAAATTCACTAAACAGACACAAATATATATATTTTTTTGAGATGAAGTCTCGCTCTTGTCGCCCAGCTGGAGTGCAATGGTGCTATCGCAGCTCACTGGAATCTCTGCCTCCTGGGTTCAAGCAATTCTCCTGCCTCAGCCTCCCGAGTAGCTGGGATTACAGGCGCCTGCCACCACGCCTGGCTAATTTTTGTATTTTTGTATTTTTTTTTTTTTTAGTAGAAACGGGGTTTCACCATGTTAGCCAGGCTGGTCTTGAACTCCTGACCTCAGGTGATCCGCCTGCCTCAGCCTCCCAAAGTGCTGGGATTACAGGCATGAGCTACTGCGCCCAGCCTAAATGGATACATATTTAAAGGAAAGATTTCTGGAAATGAAAAATACATTGAAGAAATTACAAAATATAGCTAAAAGCTTTAACAAACACTAAGCCAAGTAGAAGAAAGAATTTCAGAGCTTGGAGACAGGTCTTTTGAATTAACCCAGTCAGACAAAAGTAAAGAAAAAGGAATTTTTAAAAATGAACAAAATCTTCCAGAAATATGAGATTATGTAAAATGTCCAAAGCTATGAGTTATAGGTATTCCTGAGAGAAAAGATAGAAAGTAAAATGTTTGCAAAATCTCTTTGAGGGAATAATTAAGGAAAAGTTGTCTGATTTTGCTAGAAATTCAGATATACAAGTACAACAAGCATAGAGAAATCCAAGAAGATACATTGCTAGATGAACTTTGGCAAGGTAATACAGTCATTAGACTATCTAAAGTCAAGGTGAAGAAAAAAATCCTAAAAGGAGCAAAAGAAAATCATTTAATCACCTATATAAAATCCAATTAGACTAACAGCAGAATTATCAGCAGAAACCCCCAAGCCAGATGAGGGTCCTATTTTTCAGTATTCTTAAAGCAAAAAAATAAATAAATAAATATCAGCCAAGGATTTTTGTATCTTGCTAAACTAAATTTCATAAACAAAAGAGAAAGAAAGTCTTTACCAGACAAGCAACTCCTAAGGGAATTCATGAATTCATCACTAGACCACACCTACAAGAAATATTCAAAGGACTTCTAAACATAGAGATGAATGATCAATATTCACCCTTATAAACACATACAGAAGTATGTAACTCACATGTCATGTAAAACAATGACACAATTGAGACTCAGAAGCAAGTAGATAACAATTAACATTATGACAGGAACACAACCTCACATATTTATAGTAACCTTGATGGTAAATTAACTGAATGCTCTACTGAAAAGATACAGATTAGTGGAATGGATTTAAAAAACAGAATTCTTTCATATGATGCTTACAAGAAATGCACCTAAGTGATAAAGACACAGACTCAAGATGAAAGGATGGAGAAAGACATTTCACACAAATGGAAACCAAAATAAAGCAGGAGTAGCTATACATATATAAAATATATATATATCATATATACAATACATATGATATATATCATATATACGTCATATATATATCAGATATAACAGTAGTAAAACAACAGTAGTAAAAAGAAGGATAAAGAAGGTAATTATATGATGATAAAGGATTCAGTTCAACACGAAGATTTAATTATCCTAAGTCTATATATGCAACCAACACTAGGCATACAGATTTATAAAACAAATACTATACTACTAGACCTAAGAAAAGAAAAATGCAACAATAGCGAAGGACTTCAACAACCCACTGACAGCACTAGGCCAATAATCAAGGCAGAAAATCAATAAAGAAACTTTGAACTTAAACTGGGCTCTAGACCAAACAGACCTAATAGACATTTACAGAATATACACAGAATATACATTTTTCTTATCTGCACCTGGAACATTCTCCAAAATTGACCATACGCATGGCCACAAAGCAAGTCTCAACAAATTAAAATATTTATATTTTATACATATATATATATTAAATATCTTCTTAGACCACAATGGAATAAAATTAGAAATCAATACCAAAAGGAACCCTCAATAATATGCAAATACATGGCAATTAAACAACTTGTTGCTGAATGATCATTGCATAAGTGACAAAATTAAGGCAGAAATTTAAAAAAATAGAAATGAATGACAATAGAGAGAAAACATAGCCAAACCTCTGGGACACAGAAAAAGTAGTGCTAAGACGAAAGTTTACAGCATTAAATGCTTAAATCAAAACCATATAGAAATCTTCAATTAAAAATCTAACATCTCCTCAAGGATCTAGAAAAGTAAGAACAAACAAAACCCAAGACTAGGAGAAGAAAAGAAATTAAAAAGATCAGAGCAGAACTAAATGAGATTGATAATTAAAAAATGAAACAAATTATCAACAAAACAAAAAGCTCATTCTATGAAAAGATTAAAAAAATGATAGATCACTAGCTAAACTAACCAAGAAGAAAAGAGAGAGGAGTCAAACACAATCAGAAATAATAAAGGTGACACAGCAACTGATAGCACACAAATACAATAGATCATATGAGACTATTATGAGCAGCTCTATATGCACAAATCGGAAAACCTAGAGTAAATGGACATATCCCTGGAAACATACAACCTTCAAAAATTGAACCAGGAATACATAGAAATCCTGAACAAACCAATACTGAGTAATGATATTGAATCAGTAATAAAATATCTTAAAACAACAACGACAGCCAAAGACACTGGACCAAGTGGATTCATGGCTGAATTCTACCAGTCATACAAAGAAGAACTGGGACCAATCCTACTGAAACTTTTCAAAAAGTCAAGAAGGCTGGACACAGTGGCTCACATCTGTAATCCCAGCACTTTGGGAGGCCGAGGTAGGAGGATCGCTTGAGCCAAGAGTTTGAGACAAGCCCAGGCAACATAAGGAGTCCCTGTTTCTACAAAAATTGTTTTCAAAAATTATCCAGGCATGGTGGCTAGTGCCTACAGTCCAAATTACTCAGGAGGCTGAGGTGGGAGGATCAGGTGAGCCAGTGACACTAGGGCTGCAGTGAGCTATGATCATGCCACTGCACTCCAGCCTAGGCAACAGAGCAAGACACTGTCTTAAAAATAAATAAATAAATAAATAAATAAATAAATAAATAAATAAATAAATAAAGTTGGGAAGAAAGAAATCCTACCTAACTCATTCTATAAAGCCAGTATCACCATAATACCAAAGCCAAGTAAGGACACAGGAGAAAAACACATATCCCTAATGAACATAGGTACAGAAAATACTAGAAAACCAAATCCAACAGTACATCAAAAATATAATACACCACAATCAAGTGAATTTTATTCCAGGGATGAAGGGATGTTTCAACATGTGGAAATTAATAAATGTGATTCAACACATAAACATAACAGCAAAATCATATTATCATCTCAATAAATGCAGGAAAGCATTTGAAAATATTCAGCAACACTTCATGATAAAAACCCTCAACAAATTAGGCATAGCAGGACATACCTCAAAATAATAAAAGCCATATATGACAAACCCACAGCCAACATCATACTGAAAGTGAGAAAGTTGAAAGCATTCTCCCTAAGAATTGAAATAAGATGAGGCTTCCCACTTTCACAATTCCTATTCAACAGAAGTCATAGCTAGAGCTATCAGGCAAGATAAAGAACTAAAAGACATCCAAATTGAAAAAGAGAAAGCTGAATGATTTATAATCCTTTGGGTATATACCCAGTAATGAGATTGCTGGGTCAAATAAAATCATTCTACTATAAAGACACATGCACACGTATGTTTATTGCAGCACTGTTCACAATAGCAAAGACTTGGAACCAACCAAAATGCCCATCAACGATAGACTGGATAAAGAAAATGTGGCACATATACACCATGGAATACTGTGAAGCCATAAAAAGGATGAGTTCATGCCCTTTGCAGGGACATGGATGAAGCTGGAAACCATCATTCTCAGCAAACTAACACAAGGGCAGAAAACCAAACACCACATGTTCTCACTTATAAGTGTGAGTTGAATAATGAGAACATATGGACACAGGGAGCGGGAACATCACACACCCGAGCCTGTCGGGGGTTGGGAGGCTAGGGGAGGGATAGCATTAGGAAAAATACCTAATGTAGATGACGGGTTGATGAGTGCAGCAAACCACCATGGCACGTGTATACCTATGTAACAAACCTGTACATTCCGCACATGTAGCCCAGAACTTAAAATCTAATAATAAAAATAAATAAATAAATAAATACAAAGAAAAAGAGAAAGTCAAGTTATTGCTGCTTGCTAATGACATAATGTTATATCTCGAAAACTCTAAAGACTCCTCCAAAAGAATTCTAGATTTGACAAATGACTTCAGTAAAGTTTTAGGATACAAAACTAACATACAAAAATCAGTTGCATTTCTATACACCAATAATTATCAAGCTGAGAAACAAATCTAGAGCTCAATACTATTTACAATTGCTACAAAAAAGTAAAATACCTAGGAATACATTTAACCTAGCCAAGGAGGTGAAAGATCTCTGCAAGATGAACTAAAAATCACTAATGAAATAAATCATAAAAGACATAAACTAATGGAAAAACATTTCGTGTTTATGGGTTGGATGAATCAATATTGATCAAATGATCATATTGTCCAAAGCCCTCTACAGATTCAGTGCAATTTTTTGTCAAATTACCAATGTCAGTTTTCACAGAATTGGAATAAACAATCCTCAAATTCCTATAGAATCAAAAAATAGTCTGAATAGCCAAAGCAATCCTAAGCAAAAAGAACTTAGCTGGAGGTATCACATTCTCTGACTGCAAATTATACTACAAGCCTACAGTAACCAAAACAGCATGGTACTGTATAAAAATAGACACAAAAATCAGTGGAACATAATAGAGAACCCAGAAATAAAGCTGCAAACCTACAGTCAACTGATCTTTCACAAAGTAGACACAAATATACACTGGGGCAAGGACATTCTATTCAATAAATGGTGCTGGGAAAGTTGGATAGCCATATTTAGAAGAATGAAACTGGACCCGTATCTCTCAACATATATAAAAATTAACTAAGATGAAAATCACACACACACGCACACACACACACACACACACACCATTGACTATTACTCAACTATACAAAAGAATAAAATCATGTGGGGGTCTTTTTGCAGTAACATGGATGAAATTGGAGTCTATTATCTTAAGAGAAATAACTTAGAAACAAATGTCAAATGCCGCATACTCTCACTTATAAATGGGAGCTAAAACGTGTACACATGGACATACAGAGTGGAATAACAGACATGGAAGACTCCAAAAGGTGGGAAGTTGAAAGGGGGGCAAGGGATGAAAAATTACCCATTGGGTACAATGTACATTATTCAGCTGATATTCAAATAACAAAACTGTACTTGTACTCCCTAAATTCATTTTTTAAACCTCACAATATCTACAAAGTCCAATAAAGAGCAGTGCAATAAAATGAAAAAATAAAAAATAAGGCCAGCTCAAAAGCTTGAAGCATTCTAACATTTAGAAATGAAAAAGAGAAAGTACCAGCAAACATCAAAAAGGTGTAATCAAGAAACTTATTTACTAAAGCTTACTTTCAAGACAACTCAGTATCTTAAAAATTTTCTATATTTTATTTATCAAATAAACTCTGATGATACAGGTCATGGATCTCTATTTCCCACAAATCGAGTATAATTACATGTCTGTTAAGACTTCCCTATTGATATCAATGAATAATACAAAGATTTGTAAGAATTTGCAAAAATCATCGCAGGTGTAATCACCAGCTGGGTCTCAGCTTTTTTTTTTTAAAAAAAAGATTTATTCAAGTACAACACACATACATAAAACAAGCAAAAGTATACTAATTTTTTTTTTTTTGAGACAGAGTTTTGCTCTTGTTGCCCAGGCTGGAGTGCAATGGCGTGATTTTGGCTCACTGCAACCTCCACCTCCCGGGTTCAAGCAATTCTCCTGCCTCAGCCTCCAGAGTAGCTGAGATTACAGGCGCCTGCCACCACGCCCAGCTAATGTTTTGTATTTTCAGTAGAGATGGGGTTTCCCCATGTTGGCAGGGCTGGTCTCGAACTCTTGATCACCTCAGGTGATCCCCCTGCCTCGGCCTCCCAAAGTGCTGAGATTACAGGTATGAGCCACCACGCCCAGTCAAGTATACTAATCTTAAGTGTATATCTCAATATTTGTTTATAGATATGGAAGTGACATATCTACATGTCATGTGACACCACCTCTGACACCAAATTGTGTGATTTTCTGACACCAACTGCATGTCCAACAGTTCAATTGAATTCTGAAACCAATTCCAAGAGTTTTCACAGACTGCACAGATTAATGATTTAGTCCTACAAAACTCCCCCTACTTCAGGCATCTGTCCAAATTCCAGGGCAGGACAGGTCAGTGGTTATGGCCTGAAGTTCGGAAATATGGTACCTATATTTCTGAACAACTGGCTATTAATTAGGAGTTCCACAACCCTCTCCTCAGGCTTGACAATTCACTAGAACTACTCACAGAACTCTGGAAAACACTTTACCTGCATTTACTTGTTTATTATAAAGGATACAGCTTAGGAATAGTCAAATGGAAAATATGCATAGGGCAAGGTATGGGGGAATGAGACTGTAGACCACGCGTGCAATGTCGAGGCATGGCACCCTTGATGTGTTCACTGATGTGAAAACTCCCTGAATCCTATATTTATGGTTTTTATGGAAGTCTGTAGGTATGATTGATTAAGTCATCGCCCATTGGTGATTAAACTCAATTTTTGGTCCTTTTCCCTTCTCTGGAGATTGGGAGATAGCCCTAAAAATTCCAATTCTTTAAACATGTATTGGTCTTTTTGATGACCAGCCCATATCTTGAAGCTATCATGGGCACCAGCCATCAGTCATCTAATCAATCAGGATAAAAGACATTCTTATCAATCAGGACATCATAAGAGTTTTAGATTTGTGTTAGAAACAGGTGAAACAGACCAAATATTTCTTTCTTATTGCACCAGAACTTACATATACCCTTGAAGCAAAAGTCAGATCATAATATAGAATATTTTGGAAATTTGCTTCCTGGATGTCTTGATAATTCTATGAAGTCCACCTCATTCATAGCTCCAACCTCAACAATCCTAGTGGTCCTGACAAAGCCAGACTGAGATTCTAGTGACATCTCAGAAACTAGAGTGTGAGAGGTTTGATCTATGGGATCTTCTATAATACATAATGAATCCCAAAAGGGTGTTCAGTTGTCTACAGTTGGCAGGCTAGGGAGAGTGATGGGAGAGATGTCTAAATAGAGTCTACCAGTTGTTGGAAAATAATCTATTCTACATAAATATAACAGCAATGCAAAAGAACATCTTTCCACCAAAGACAACAAGTTATCTCTTTTTAAATTTTTTTTTCACAAGACATTTTAATGTTTTTCTGAAGTGCTCTAGAATATTTTCTAAATATGCCAAGGTTTCCAGATATATCAGATTTCCTAAACACTTTATTAGTCACTAGAAAAATATGGAAATCCAATAATGCACTGAGGCATTCTTTCTCTCCAACAGGTCAAATCTAGAGGTCAAAAGACTATTTTCTACTTAGGGTTATCTGGTAATAGTCCCTCCACAGTTTCCAATGCGATTTTTAACATTAAGGGTTATTAAGCCAGGAAACTCTCAGTTTCCAGTTCAGTACATGAGAAGCTGGAAGGAGCCACTCTGTCCTAACTCACAAGAAGCTGAACAAACTGAAAAAATCAACAACTCTTCTTAGATCCATCAGAGAGGTGAATTCAACAGTGCAAATTATTGCCCCAAATGCAAAGGTGAATGCAGAGACTCTCAGCTTGCCAAAGCAGAAACCTCCAGGAGAACCAGTGCTGGGTTAGGAAAATCTGAACTGTAATTGATGAATTGCTAGAGACTCAGCATAAACAAGTCTGACATAAAATCTCCAGGGAGACCTAGATATCAGTGGCCCCCACACTTTTATGAGTTTTACCTCCAAGAGCTTAACCAGATCCTTACAGTAAATATGGGGAAAAAAATTCCTCATGCTTCCAGTAGAGGGAGGGGAAAAGGAACCATTTTTAAATACACCGCAGCACGCTCTTCTTAACAAGATCTGCACTCAGGAAAAACTATTTAACGAGAGCATAACTTAATGGAGTTTTATCAGAAATTAAACTACCTGGAGGAAAGGAAATACATAAATTCAGTCCCCTCTAGTCTTCCATGTGGAAGAAGGAAAATATTCAACTACAAACCACTCTAAATGTACCAATTAAAAAACAGAGATGGTCAGAGTGGATTAAAAAAATAAACAAAATCAACTATATGTTGCCTAAAAGAAATCCACTTTAAATGTTTTTTAAAAATACAGATTAAAAGTAAGTGTATGGAGAAAGAAATATGCTAACACTAATCAAAAACAAGCAGGCATAGCTGTATAAATTTCAGACAGCTCAGACTTCAGACCAAGAAAAGTTATCCGGGATAAAGAAGGGCATTACATAATGGTAATTGCGTCAATTTTCCAAAACACATAACTATTTTTAATGTGTACATGCCCAACAACAGAGTGTCAAACTATGTAAGGTAAAAACTGACATAACTGCAAGGAGAAATAGATGAAGCCACTACAGGACTACAGGTTGTAGGCCTATATAGGGAATCTCCATTATAATCTTAAGGAACCAGTATTTATGTGGTCTGTCATTGACTGAACATCATTATGTGGCACATGAATTCACTGTCAACTGATTTTTGACATAGAAGTAAAAACAATACAATGGAGAAAAAAATTGTCTTTTCAACAAATGGTGCTAGAAAAATTGGACATGCACATGGAAAAAGATTATATCTAGACATAGACCTTACATCCTTCATCAAAGTTAGCTCAAAATGGATCACAGACCTAAATGAAAAGCAGAAAATTATAAAACTTTTAGAAGGTAACATGGAAGAAAACATAAATGTCCTTAGGTATAGTGGTGACATTTTAGATACAATACCAAAGGCACAATCCAGGAAATAAATGTGATAAACTTGACTTCATTATAATTACGAACTACTGCCCTGTGAAAGACAGTATCAAGAGAATAAAAAAAAAAAGCCACCGATTGGGAGAAAATATTTTCAAAAGACACATAAAAATATGCCTCACATCATATGACATCCATCAGGGAAATTACGTAGATCAAACAACAATGAAATAGTCCTATGCACACATTAAAATGGCCAAAATCCAGAACCCTGACAATGCCAAGTGTGGGAATGAATGTTCAGTAACAGGAACTCTCATTCTTATTTGAAATACAAAATGGTACAACCATTTTTGAAGACATTTTGGCAGTTTCTCCCAGAACTAAACACACTCGTACATTATGATCCAGTAATCATGCTCCTAGACATTTACTCAAAGGACTAGAAAACATAGGTCCACGTTAAAACTTCACATAGATGTGTATGGCAGCTTTATTCATAATTTCCACAACCTGGAAGTAACCAAGATGTCCTTTAGTAGGTGAATGGATAAATAAATGGTAGTACATCCAGAAAATGGAATATTACTTAGTGCTAAAAAGAAATATGCTATCAAGCCATGAAAATACACATGGAAACGTAAAAGCATATTACTGTGTGAAAGGAGTCAATCTGAAATGGCTACATACTATATTACTTCAACTATATGACATTCTGGAAAATATAAAGCCATGGAGAAAGTAAAAACAATCAGTGTTTTCCAGTGGTTAGGAAGAGGAAAGAGTAAACAGGAGCACAGATAAGTTTTTGGGCAATGAAACTATCTGTATAATACTTTAATGGTTGAGATATGCCATTATGAATTTGTCCAAACCCATAAAAGGTATAACACAATACCAAGAGTGAACCCTAATGTAAACTATGGACTTTGTGTGATGCTGTGTCGAGGTTAGGTCACCAGTTGTATCAAATGTACCACTTTGTTGAGAGATGTTGATAACGGAGGAAGCTCTGGATGAGTGAGGGCTGAGGGCATATGGGAAATCTCTATAACTTCCACTCAATTTTGTTGTGAAGCCAATACTTCTCTAGAAAAATAAAGCCAATTTTTAAAAAATCACATAATAAACAAATATTAGTCCAATTGAGGATCATAGAATTTGGAACAAAATATCTTCCTCAATTTTAATCCCTTTTATTCTCTATTATTATAATATTTATTCTTTAGTTTCTCCCCTGCTTCATTCTCCATCCTACATGAGTTTGTCCTGCTCTGTGACTTGAGATGTGGCAAGAAATATAAACTTATTTAGACAGTATCTCCCCAGTTTCACTTAACCTCTGCCTTCCAGTTGGCATCTGCCAATAAAGATTTTGGCAGCACGTAAGAGAACAGGTAGTAAGAGGTCAGGAGGGTCCCCTTAAATAGCTTGAGCTTTTATTGGCTTTTATAACCCTCTTTCCTTGTACTGTCACTTTAGTCCTTGTTGTAATAATGTTTTCCTATTGTTAATTCCTTGGTGTCTCAACATTCTATATTGGTTCCTATAACCATGCCTACCCCTCTTTAATTAAGGCTAGCTGTGCCTTCTGTATTCTGTCAAGACTTTGACTAATAAAATTCTTTAGCATTTGATTGTATTCATTTTTCTAATATACTAACATAACCAGAAATGTTAATGAATCTGGAGACCAAGATAAAATGTCATTGATTAAGCATTTCTTAATATGTTCCCTTATTTCATTGGCTTACAGTGTTCCCTATAGAATTGTTCCCAAATGCTCATTGGTTCTGAAACTCTATCTGCTTCTCATTTTCAAAATCCACACTATACTAATCAGTAGAGAACACTTTCCTCCCTCCTGTGGCTTCTTCTGTAATGTATCTTTCCTTACTGTGCTGCACCTACTTATTATGGCTCTGTTGAACAGGGGAAGTCTGTGGCCGACTTCCTAGGCATCCTGGTTTCCACCCCACGGGAAGCATAAACATAAAGAACGTTGCTTTCAATTAGTGAAAGCACCCTGGGCAGAATCCCCTGGATCCTGCACATGCTCACAACAGCAACTATTAGTTTTCTTATCCTGACAATTGCCTTTGACAAGTTGGTTTTTGTGTATTCAATTAACTGTTTTATTTTTTCGTCCCTCTCACAGATTCTACACACTTGCATAATATTTGAGTTCTTGGTATGTAAACAACGAGCCCCAGGTTGACTTCTTATCCAATAAATACAACACACCTTGTGTAGGTGCATTTGATTAGCATGTTGAAAGAAATATACCCATCAATTAGAAATATTTCTCATAGACTTTCAAAAATTGTAGAAATCTAACTTTATGTTAAAATTCCAGATTATTTAATGCACATCTAAGAACCTTTCTTCATAGACAATAGCCCCTGGATAAATTCAGCTAGAAAATGTTGTGGGTCGCATTATTATAGACTCAAAAAGTAAAGTAACGTCCAAACTGTGAGTCAAGCATGCATTTTTGGCTTTGGCTCATATCCACTTATCCCACTACTTCAAGGGCTCTAATGTGTTTAACACATCCATCTCTACAGCTATTTTCCTCCCTGCGAGAATTAATTTATTCCTTCTACCATACTTGCTTATCTTGGACTGACTCCTAGACCTGGACATCATTCCAATGACAGTTTGGTGATATGATGCAGGGTATCTAGCTTGTTTCTCCAGTGTTTGTTGATTTAAGCATGCCAGGCAATATCCTAATGTTTGAAACCCTGAAAGGTAGCCTTCATAAATATTGCACATTCATTATGCACTATAAATTCTGGAAGGATATACAGGTATAGTTCCTTTCCAGGAAAGAAACAGAAAAGCAATCTTAATATGAGTGGATCACAAACACACACAGAGCCAGAGAAAGATCTAAACTTTTCTTTCCTGTACATATTGAGTTGCCTTTTATACATAAATAAAACCTTTCAGCCGGGCACAGTGTCTCACGCCTGTAATCCCAACACTTTAGAAAGCTAAGACAGGTGGACTGCTTGAGCCCAGGGGTACAAGACCAGCCTGGGCAATACGATGAAACCCTGTCTCTACAAAAAAAGTACAATAATTAGCCAGACATGGTGACAAGTGCCTGCAGTCCCAGCTACTAGGCAGGCTGAAGTGGGAGAATCACTTGAGCCCGGGAGGCAGAGGTTGCAGTGAACCATGATTGCACTCCAGCCTGGCCAATGGAGCAAGACCCTGTCTCAATAAATGAATGAATGAATAAATGAATGAAACCTTTGAATTAATATACAGAAGCCTGCTTCTCCTTGCACAGAGTACAAGTCCAGGCAGACTTGAAACAGCTCCATTCTGAGAAGCAATTAATAGAGAGCTTTTATTGTTTGTAGACACAGAAGAGAGATGGTGTTTCCCATTTTATGTGGTTAAGACTAATAGTAATACTCTTTGTCATACTCATACTAATGTAATTTTAAAAGAACATGATGAGAAAGCAGTCCTAGATATTCAGCAATTTCTTCGCTAATATTTGCATATAAACATTTTATAAACTAGAAATGTAAATGCTTTTAACTTTTACATGGGATTGACTCATGTTTTTACTTATTTTTAAAACTATAGTATGATTCCTTTGATAATTTATATTTTTTCTTAAATATACCAACATCAAAGTATTTGTTTCCATTTATTTTATAGTATGTTTCTAATTTTCATAGAGAGAAATATACATTCTCATCTTTTCTTCTTATAAACAGTACCATGAATTTGCTCTGTACCTAGGCATAGAAGTCAAGTATGTGGTCTTTATGCAGATTTGGTCATTCAATACGTAAAATCAGCTGATCCAGTAAAAGTTTTCTTTCATGACCTTGGGCTCATTGGTATTTTCTAATCTACATAACTAATTTTATAGTTTTTAGACTATCAATGTAAGTATTATAAAATTACTTAGATGCATTTGACATGATTAGACATATTTTGTGTATTATTTCTGTATGTATGATCTGAAGTTTTATTATCTATTTATCCATCTATCTATCTGTTTAAAGTTGGAGATCCACCAGGACAGTTAAGATTTAAAGGGCTGTGATCTTGAAGAGGAGTTCAGTGCATAAGTGTTAACCTTACATTCAGCATGTCTTTTCCATATATGCACACACACCTTACATACATATATGTGTGTATAACGGGTGTGTGAAGGGGTGCCTGTGTGTATGTGGGGGATATAATATATATATATATATGTAAAGTATAATATATATTACACACACGCACATCTTTGATCTCTTTTACTTATCATGGAGAAATGGAAAAATTCTGAAATAAAGCTACTTAAGAAAATAGCAGTTTATTTTATATGCACTCTTTCCAAGGATAAAAAAATAAAAATATACTTTAGGAGCCATATACTAGCTCTTGAAGCTTCTACTCAGAAGTGACATATATCACTTCTAATCACCATTACTGGGCAAAGCAAGTCAATGGCTAAATCTTACCTTAGTGTGGTAAGCAAAATGTTCCTTTTCCTGGAAGTAGCATCAGCATATATAGCAAACTGTAATATACCCTAAATCAGATTACTGCCATTGAGGTTATCACTTAAAATATCATAGTTGCTTAATTTTAAGGCAAATGATTCTTCAGTTATTTTTTTCTATAAATTCAATGTAATAAGTTATGAATCATATTTTTATTTTTTTATCCCTGGAAAAAAAATTCATATGTGTGGAAAAACAAACACAAAATTAGTGCTTTCAAGATGGGATATGCCTAAGTTTTCCCATTAATGAGCTAAATGATTTTTTTAACAGACACACTTGGAGGCTGAAATAGCTGGGGACTGATGGATACAGATGGATGGTGAGCTAGGGAATTGGAGCTATTCTAATTTGCACAGAAGCTAAGTATGAATGAATCTTTTCGTGGCATATTTTTCTAGGGTTCATTTGAATTATAAATATAAATGAGTGAAAATATGTTTCCAATATAACACTTAGGCTTCTTCCTCTCCCCATTAAAATGTACTTAGATGATTAGTAATGTACCCAAGAACTACAAGAACTTTGTCTTTCCTGTTGCACTGACATTCTAAAACAGAAGGTCCTGTAAAGAGCAAAAAAAAAAAAAAAGCTTCTTGTAACTGAAACAGGTATTTCTTAGGTATCCAAAATGATAAGACCCAATAGAAGGAGAAAAAAACAGAACTACAGTGTAAATGTAACTAACAAGTAAATAAAACAGCCACCAAACATATTAGCTTTCTTTGTTAAAATTCTTCAGAATGATCGTCCACACAAATTGAGTCTGAAGTTCCAGTCCAAAGGACATACTGAAGGACAACTCTGGGCATTTGTGGCTCAGATAAATTAAAGAGGCTGTTGGGTCAATGCTGGGTTTCTCCAAAGAAAGGTGAAAGACAGCTGTCCATTTATGTATATAAAATGAGTATGGATTACTCTTGCTAACCAATATAATATGCAATAGTATTTTGTGCACATGGTACCCATTAGTGAGAAGAGTAATATTGAGAGAAGTTATCATGAGGACAAGAATTCTGCCTCAGAAAGTGTACTCATAATTAATATAATTTAATAGATGGGATAAACCTGTGTTTTAATTATATTTATTTTTTCCATAAAGAATCAAAATAATATTGACATATTTTAAGAGCATAAAATGTAATATATATGTATTTTAGAAAAACATAATCTATTTTCATACTAAAGTGAACTCTAATAATTTTTAATTCACTCATTAGTTCATATTAGTTATTTCCTCTTTCAGAAAATCATTTCGTTTTTCTCCACATAATTTTCCTACAGATTGCATCAGAGTGAGGGAAACTAAAGGTGGTAAAAGACACAGTGAAATTAAAGCTCTGTTCCAAAGTGGCGATCAACAATGCCACGGATAGGTGTTGGAATTATTTTTGAAAGCTGTGTGCTATCACTCCTTTATGAATCTTTGAAGCAACCTGAAACCAAATTAGCTTTTATTAATTTTCTTAGATCTTCTGGATCCTGTCTTAATACAGTAGTTGCCATAGTTAGATTAGGCATCAGATTCAGAATTCTGGGTCTTTTTCATGTCCTCATGATCTTTGAATGTGTGAAAAGCTTATCATATCAATTATTTTTCCAGCTGTAAGCCTGGGTTTAATAATACTACCTAACATTTATTGAGTACTCACTATATGTCTGGCTCTATGATAAATGCTTATTTAACCCTAAAAAACAACTCTGGGCAACTAGTACCATTATCATCCACATTTTACAGATTTAGAAAAACTAAAGCTGTAGAAAGGTTCCTAGCTAGGAAATGTATAGCCAGGACTCAAGCAGGCCATTTTGTGCCAGGGCCCTTAACTATGACCATCTCTACTTACATAAGATTCTATAAGAACAAAAATGTTCATCATAGCTAAGTTTTTCCAGGATATTCAAACAAAAGTAATAAATACGAAAAGATAAGGTTTACACTTTATTGTTATTTCTGACAAAGCATGAGTCATTTCTTTTAGTCATCTCGTTATATTACATAATTCCAGATGGAAAAGTATGTATTACACTGCACTAACACATTCAGAAATACAGTAAGTAGAATTATTTAACCACATTATGTTCAGGAGAGACTAAAGCATTTGTGCACCAAGAATTTTTCTTCATACAGTTTGGTTTATACTAGCTTTTGGAAGCTGTCTTGTCCATTGAAAAAGTATTTATGAATAGTACATAGTGAATAGGAAATATTTTTGCAGATGTTCAGTGGTATTCATGAGTTCCTGCAAACACCCGCAAACACCCACAAATTTTCCCCTGAGTCTTGGCTAATTTTCACTTCATAGATCTGTGAAATATTTTAAAATAAAAGAAGCATGTCAGGAAATCTTTGGTTGTCTGGTTCTTTCTTTCTTAGTTCCTGGTGTTTTATCTCTTACTCTGTTTTGCTACCAGGTTTCTTTTTCTATGCAAGAAACATGTATGTATTTGATCAATTTATTAAACACTTCCTGATGAAAAAATTTTCAACCTACAAGAAACGTAAAGAAATTTTAGAGTAGGCATTCTAGATTCATCACCAATGTTGTGCCATTAAAATTTACTGTATCTGGTTCATCACATATCTTTTCATGTCTTTGATAGAGCCTTATTTTTTACACATTTCAAAGTAGGCTGCAAATATCTCTAGCTTGTCCCTAAATATTTCTGCATGCATATTATTAACTATAGTTAATGTTGTTAAGTTTGTTGTTTTTATTTTATGTAAAACTTACATGCAATAAATGAAGAAGTCTAAATTGCACATTTGCGGAGTTTTGATATTGGAGTTGAGTATATCTTATCCAAAATGATTTGGAGCAGAAGTGTTTTGGATTTTAATTTCATCAGATTTTGAAATATTTGCATATACATAATGAGATATTTTGGGGATGGGACACAAGTCTAAACACAACATACTTTAAGTGATTACACATATACCTATACCTAAGGCATATATACCTTATAAATATAGTCAGAAGGAAATTGTATACAATATTTTAAATAATTTTGTATATTAAAAAATTTTTATATACATTGAACCATCAGAAAGCAAAGGTATGACTATCTCAGTCATCCATGTGGACAATCTGTGGTTATCTGGCATCACCATCATTTCTGACTCTGAATGTATATGCTACCTATAAGAAATCATTTTCTTCTACTTACTCAAATGTAAGTACTTAAAACTAAAATATATGATATAGCATAAATACAATGAAACAATAATGTATTCAGGGTAACTAAGTAATATAGTAGCATCACCAGAATCTCTGCATCATCTGTTTAACAGCAGCAGTAAGAAACAATGGCAGGCTTTCAGTCTCCATCTATGATGCTGTGTTTGATTAAAAGGTTACTATATACTGCATTTTATTTTTTTTAGGTGAGAAGAAGCATCAGAATGAGCTGAAGGACAAGGAAGAGGTCCTTTAGGGATAAGAAGGCATTCTGCTTGGTGGCTTTTGAAAAATGTTTTCTCCAAAGCCATCTGCCTCATTAACAATGCTTTTTGTCTTAGAAGTCTCTCTTTGATTTTATAAGATTTCATCTCAGATGTTTAAATATATTTAAACATAATGTATTGTTTAGTATAAAATTAATGAATTCATTATTGTGTAGTTTTTAACACATGAGATGTAAAATCTCTAACAATAATAGTGCAAAGGACATGAAGGGAAAAAAGGAAGGATACAGTTGTATGTTTCTTAGACCATGTGTGAGGTGGCATCATATTATTTGAAGGTGGATTCTGATAAGTTAAAACATACATTGTGAAGTTGGAATAACCAGTCATATCAAACTGTATGATATGAAATAAAATGAAGGGAAAGAAAATGAATTGGAATGAGAAGTTGTCAGCATAGCGATGGTATTAAAGCCATGGGGCTGGGTAAAAACACGAGTCAATGGACAGAGCTATGGGAAACTCCGACACTGATAGTTTAGGAAGGGAAGGAGAAGCTTTTCATAGAGAAAAATAAAGAACAAGTCAGGGAAAAAGTAAAGACTGATTAGGGCAAGACTGGCTTCTTTTCAACTACTGGACTTGAAACATTTTGTTGATGCGGGTGAGGCAATTTTATAGAAACTCTCCCACAAATGGAAGTTATGTGCTCTTCTTGAAGCAGATGTTTTTTTCTGATGTTCTTAGAAGCATATGTAAGTTTATTTTATACATATTAATATGTATATCTAATATTTTACGTCTGATGTATAATACACTCACGTGAGTAAAAATTATTCTTAAAATATAAAAATGTAAAGACAAGTATATCTTTATTTCTATTGACATGTCAATTTCTATTATATGTATAGTAATCTTGGCAACATCTGTCATGATGATGGATGGATTTTTTTTTTTTTTTTTTTTTGAGACGGAGTTTCTGTCTGTCACCCAGGCTGGAGTGCAGTGGCACGATCTCGGCTCACTGCAACCTCTGCCTCCTGGGTTCAAGTGATTCTCCTGCCTCAGCCTCCTGAGTAGCTGGGATTACAGGCACCTACCACCACACCCAGCTAATTTTTGTATTTTTTTTATTTTTATAGAGACAGAGTTTCACCATGTTGGCCAGCCTGGTCTTGAACTCCTGACCTCAGGTGATCCTCCCGCCCCAGCCTCCCAAAGTGCTGGGATTACAGGGGTGAGGCACCATGCCTGGCCGATGGACTGATTTTTAACAAAGCACCAAAGTAATTCAAAATGGGAAAAGAAGTTTTTTTTTTTTTTTTTTTTTTTCAAAAAGCCCATTTTTCTGGAAAACTTGTGAGAGAAAACATAAGAGAATATCCTTTTGTGTGGATGAGGCAAATATTTCTTAGACAGATATAGAAAGCAATACTCATAAAATCATAAAAAGGAACACAAGACTATCAAATTATAACTGGGATTAGATAGTCCAGAATAATTTTAATAATTCATGTAAATGATTCATGTATTTTCCATGCTTAATCTTACCTAACAATCAACTATATTTTCAGTTGTTTCTTAAGTATGAATATTTGTCTTGATAAGTAGATGGTACACTATCCATAAAGTTCCTGAAACAATTTTATATATGTATTTTTCTTTTTCTTCTATTGATAGTATATTCATAAATCATGTCCACCACATTATCTGGCATTGTACTCCTTAATTTGTCCAGCTTTTCAAATTTCTTTATTACTAAATAATTTTCTTTGCAAGGACATTTTTTCACAGGAACCATACACATTATGATTTTGAAAGTTACAGAAAAAATTAATTAATTAACTTAGTAAACAATGCTGGCAGGCCCTCAAATGGTCCCTAGTGATTCTTGCCTTCTGGTACAAATGGCATATGTCTTTCCTTTGAGTATAGGTTGCACCCGTTGACTCTTTTCTACGGAAAATAATACAGCACAAGTGATGTGATGCCACTTCTAAAATTAGTTTATAAAATGACTGGGACTTCTGCCTTGTCCTTCTCTCTTGTTCTCTAATCTCTTAGAATCCTCTTTCTGGGGAAAGCTGCTACATTGTAAGTAGCCCTACTAAGAACCCACATAGACATCTCTGGAGTACACACATGGATGTCTGCAGCCCCGCCAACACCTTGGTTGCAGCCTGAGACCTCCTGAGTCAGAGGCAGCCAGCTAAGCTATGCCCAATGTCCTGATCCATAGAAATGTTAATATAATGTTTATTGCTTTTAAGCAGCTAAGTTTTAGGGTAATTTTTTATGCAGCAGTAGATAATTAACATAAAGAACAAGAGAGTTATGTTGATATGCTGATGGTAGCAAGTCAACGAGGCTCAGTCACTGGCTGGGTGATTAAGGTCTAACGCTAGCCCCATAGTATCTCCCACTGAAAAATAATTTTGATAAAATTTATGATTTACTTAAATTATTAACCTTCAGAAGACACAGGAACAAAAAAGGACTAATAATAAATATTTGAATATCAAATGTCTACCTTATTCAAAAAGTATAAATCTTCATGTCTATTTCATTGTTCTTACAATACTAAATTTGAACAATATAAAAGAGTCACAAATACCTTTTCATATTTATACATAGCTCCTAACTTCAGCTATGGTACAGTCTCTAACTGCAATGCTATATGCTGGGAAGAAAATCTTTGTATCTAGATTTATTGGGTGTTAGAACTGCATGATGATATTCTGTTCCACCCCACCTCTCTGTACTTTCCTCAGTCATGGATACTGGTGATCAGGCATTGCTAGCACCCTGCTCTAAGCACCGTGGATTTCTCGGGCACTTGCCTGTAAAGCAGAGCAGCCCCATCACAAGTAAATGTACCATAATTAATAAGGAAAAGACCTTCAATGTTTGCTTTTCTCATACTTTCTTTTAGCCCTAGAAATTTTACCATATGCAATATTTCATACAAGTGAACTGAACATGAGAGATGTACTATTTTCTAGGAGGACTATAATCTTGCAATTGTCAAATTTAATTTTAAAAATCAAAACAAAAGCGGACATACAACCAAACAATATAAAAGTCACAGGAGTTTTAATATTAAGATATTTATTTTAAGGATTGTTGTTGTTGTTGTTGTAAAACAACAACAGGTTTTGGCATAAATGTAGTTTTATCTGAGAGATTCTACCCAGCAAACTTCAAAGACTTTTCTGTATGGGACTGCCATCTAGTGGGCAGTCCAGTGAGGCTAGCTAATAACAGTAGGAAACTTGGTTTGGTATTGGTAAGCAGAGCCATTTTGTTACACAAATATTTATTGAGCACCTGCTACATGCGAAGTACTTCCTTATAAGCTGTGGGATATTTTTAAAATGATTAAAAACTTAGACCCTAAGTTCAAACGTTTTTTCATTCTTTTCACTGGAATTTTAAAACTACAACCTGCTACACAGTTTCTTTTAATTTCATGACTTCAAATTATTTAACAGTCCTGTGATATTTAAAAAGCCTCCATTGTCTTCTACACACTGTTCCTCCCTCCTAACCCCTGGCCTATTATGAATTTAAAATAAATTATGGTAGAATAAATAGAAAGTGGTTTTGAATCAAACCAGAGTTTTGAAGAATCAATATGAAATGAAAATGCTATTAATATTGGAATTTCTCCTGCTGGCTTAGTCAATGACAAATTTCCTCAGGAAAATTTAGGCTGGGCATGGTGGCTCATGCCTGTAATCCCAGCACTTTGGAAGGCCAAGGTGGGTAGATCACGAAGTCAAGTGTTCAAGACCAGCCTGGCCAACACAGTGAAACCCTGTCTCTACTAAAAATACAAAAAATTAGCCGGGCATGGTGGTGGGTGCCTGTAATACCAGCTACTTGGGAGGCTGAGGCAGGAGAACTGCTTGAACCTGGGAGGTGGAGCTTGCAGTGAGCCAAGATCACGCCACTGCACTCCAGCCCGGAAGACAGTGCAAGACTCCTTCTCAAGAAAAAAAAAAAAAAAAAAAAAAAGGAAATTTAGTTTTCCCTAAACAACAAAATCAGGTGTGACATTTATTGTGAAGGCTCACTATTTATTTTATCTACTGAGTTTTAAATGAAGTTTTACATTTTGGACTGGCAACTGCAAAAAACATATCTTAAAGGCCAAAAACAAGCACACCCAGCCGACTCAGAATGAATACATGGAAGCTCTTATAATTATTCATGAGATTATAATGATTTATTTGGGAAGGTCATTAGAAAAACTTTATTTCTAATATATTTCCATATCACAGTTCACTAAAAATAATAGTTGTCATTTGTATAGTGCTTTGAAGTTCATAAAATGCTTTTACAAACTGTATTTTATTCACACATGTGTAGGCAGATATTCATTTCCAGTCTAACACATGAGGTATTTAGATTTCACACAGCTGGCAGACCAGTGCTTCTCCTTTAAGTCAATTTGGGCTATTATCTGGAAAAACGTGAGATTTTTCACAGTTAGTAGAAGATGTGATTAATTCTCTTTTTCTATTGTAGTGAATGGACTTAAGAATTGAGGGGAAAACTTAAATCCAAATTTAAGTGTATTTTTCTACCATATAATTTACTTGGTAGAAAACCATTTTACTGTTTAAAATTGTATCTATTTCACAGAAGATAGCTAGTTTAGGGATTATTTACTTTCTTATTGCAAATTCTTTTTCATCTATCTCTACTTAGCTCAAGGCAAATGTGTTACCCCAAAAATTACAAATTCATTGCACTTGGATTTCCTGAAATTATTTTGTGATCCTACACTTACTGTCTTTCCTTTGAAACACTTTATGCTCATCATTCAAACACACACACAGTTAAATCCAACTCATTACTTAGCATCAATTTTCTAACATGTTAAATTTGTTTTGTTTGTTTTGGTTTTGATTTATTTTTTGTTGTTGGTTTTTTGTTTTGTCTTGTTTTTTAGTTCTCTGCATGTTTCAACAGGCATCTTAGGCAGCACATGATCCTGGAGTGTTTTTCTAGTATATTATCAGTCAGATTTTCTTCAGCATTATCATTACCACTAGAAGCATTACCAGTTCTATAAAAACATCATAAAAGGCTGTGTTTAGTGTTAAACACTTTTCAATACTGATATTGTGATAATAATGCAGTGCCTTCTTTATGATTTAAAGCACCATCAAATAATTTACTCAAGTTCGATAAATTTCGTGTCTGGAGACTTTTGTACTTACTTTCTGTGTGGCTCTGGTAAGTCATTCCTTTGCTTTTCTAGTCTGAGATTCCTCATTTACGAATAGAGGATAATAAGACAACATAGGACTTATATGAGATAAAATTGAAACCATTTTTAAAGTCACACAGTAAAGCATAAAACAGTATTTAAAATGTGCCCTTAAAAAACAAGTTTATCTAAGATGTATCATATATATTTTAGATAACTTTACTATTTATGCCAGACACACACACACACACACACACACACACACAAATCATCTTTTATTACCTTTCAAGGAGATATTTTTAAACAAAAACAAGAAACACTATATACTTTTAAAAAAATATTTGCGACACTGATACTGGGATTTGGGGAGGAAATTGGGAGTTATATGCTTATTGTTATGTAGCCATTTTCCTGGTTCTTTTGAATTGTTCTTAAGGTGTAATGTTTTCTTCATAATGGTCAAGTATTTTCTTTTGCTTAAAAATGATAGTTCACTTTGAAAGCAAAGATCCATATAACACACTCTTCGTTTAAATCTATATAATGAAATAAAATCTTTATGTCCACACATTTTGAGCTCCTACCTTCATGCATTTATAGTGTGTTACATTTCCCAGTTTTCTCATATTTAATGTTTTATGGCCTGTTCTCCAGATTCAGGTAGTAAAATGTTAGAAGGTATATTTAAATAGACAGAAAGGCTGCAGAAATGTATTTAATTACAGACAGCTTAGAATAAAAACCTTTGCCCAGTTTCAAAATAGGTTGCACCAAAAACTAATGAGCAAATGAAAAATCTGATATGTTCTCTAACGAAGCCTAGTGAACTATGCATGTGCTGTTGGATATTGACCTAAAAATTGCTGCTTGGTATTCAGCCAAATTCAACCAAGGCCTTTTAATCACTGGTTAGCAGTTTTTCATTTGCATAAATACTAGGTATGTAAATGCCCCTGCCCCATACCCATATATCACTCATTTGCATAATGGAAAATAACAGAGGCAAAATACAATTCAAGCCAGTATGTTTGGAAGAAAAAAGGATGACTGAACATTGAAAAACAATTTATGAAAAAAATCTTTATCAGAAATTACGTATTGAATTAGCCAACTCTCTTCTTTAATATTCAAATCTTCTGTACTCAACTATCTTGTGGCAAGTTTCACAGATGATTGCACAAACAAATTAGAAATATATCTCAGAATGATTATAGGGCCAGATAGCTTATGTACCCTGGCCTACATTTACCTGTATTAGGTGTTTAAAGACCAAAACACTAGGTACATAAATGTCCCAGCCACATAACTATATACTATTCATCCACTGATAAAATATAGTAAGAAGGAGGCTGTAAGCTCAAAATAACCATTTAGGAGTCTCTAGTATATGAAAACACATTTAGGTATGAACTATGCCACAGTTGGGTGATTAGAAGTAACTCCGCACAAGACTTAATTCTTTCCTGAAAGATGGGTTGATGACTCACTCATGGAAGTTTCAATAGCTGGCAAGTTCAAGAAGGTATCTAAGGGGAAGACATTTGAATGGTGGAGATATACAAACTCAGGATTTATGGGCAGCCAGTTTCTGCCACGTGAACCAAGTAACAGAAAGCTCATCTCAGAAACATTAATCAACAATGAGAGAGACAGAGGAGAGTTGGAGGGTTTACATTTTACATTTCACATGATTCTTTTTGTTCCTGTTTGTCGCTTCTCTTTCAATGATGCCCACTTGAATTTCTGCCTCAAATTTCATTTTAAAAACTATAGACAAAACTTAGACTACATACAGTCAGTTTGTTTGTTGGATTGTCTATATGTTTAAAGCTGGCTCAAGTTGATTTCTTATATTCACAACAAAAAAACCTTCATACAGCAAATCATGAGATAAAACTGTGAGGGATTAGAGAACGAAATAGGTTACATTAGATTTTAAAGTGATCTTGTAAAAGTAAATCATCTACAACATAAGGAATTTTAGAAAAACAATATTTTCTAAGCAAGTCAATATAAGTTTTAGAGATCTTCCTTCCACTGATTGTATTTTTTTACCCTACTTTAAAAAGGATCCACTTTCCTCTTGTCCTTATTCCACCAAAAACCCCATTAACACTTCCACATTATAATGAATACATTGTAAATTGTTAAAGATGACCAATAGTTCAATAAATTAGTATTTGGATTAAACAGAGCAAATTATCCACTTACTCTACTGCTAACATTAGCAACATTTTGGGTAACAATAGGCGTGGCCTGTTATTAGCTAGATGAGCTGTCAGTTCTTACAAATCCAGGAATACGATCTGACAATATTGCATACTGCAATCATTTGTGAAATAATATTGAAAAGCAATGGGGTTTATTTGAACTTAATGCTCAACTGAGACTAAACACTGAATGTACTCTGCTATTTACATTTTATTTTAATCCGAATGAACATCAATTATACAAGTGTCTTATGCAGTGTCAAACTTAATTGAAGAGTGTGCATAATTTATTAGCATAATCTTTATATTTCTCAAATGACAAAATATTCTCAATAATATAATTCACACTAAGAAATATAAGGACTTTGATATCTAGTGAGTATAAACTCAGTCCTGTTCTTTATGTAGAATAATATATATATGTATTTTTTAATAATCAACAATTCTAGAAATATCCTAGAAAACAGTTCTATTGCTTAATTTTACTTTCTACTATGCAAGTTTTCTTTATTCTTATCTTTAAATATTTTAATTTTGTCTTCTCAAATTTTCCTATGTTACTGTTAAATCTATACTTGGGAAGTTCAGGTTTAAAATATGTATTTAGTAATACATATTAAGATTTTCACAATGGGGTATTTAGTAATGTGCTTCTGTGTATAGATACACATACAGATACAAACATATATGTTGTTTATTATTGAAATAAATGTTTTTGTTTTCATCAAACTATGTTTCTGAGCAATTACTAATATTAGAAAAATAGGTTTTATAGTCAATAAATACTTTAAGACTGGAACAAAAAATAAGTCTAACATTTTGAGTTAAAAAGTTACTCTTATTTTATTTTATTTTTGTTATTTATTTTGAGATGGAGTCTCACTCTGTCGGCAGACTGGAATGCAGTGGCACGATCTCAGCTCACTGCAACCTCCGCCTCCCAGGTTCAAGCGATTCTCCTGTTTCAGCCTCCCGAGTAGCTGGGACTACAGGCATGTACCACCACACTCAGCTAATTTTTGTATTTTTAGTAGAGATGGGGTTTCACCATGTTGGCCAGGATGGTATCGATCTCTTGACCTCGTGATCTGCCCACCTCAGCCTCCCAAAGTGCTGGGATTACAGAAGAGAGCCACCATGCCTGGCCAAAGTTATTCTATTTTCAATAAAATTTTCTTATTTAGTATAATAATTGTTAAACGCTATAACTCCACCATCCTTGCTCAATGATGTGACCTGAGGAACAATAACTAAGCATGTGAAAATAGACTGAAAAAAGTGATAACATGAAATCAGAGTATAGAACATCACTGAGGCATTTAAAGTGGTGCAGAATGCAAGAGCACAGCGAAGAGATTAAGGGTCTGCTGGACTATGTTGGATCATTATTCAGTACTAATAATTTGTGACGATAACGAAAGAAAAGCTTATAGTAGACTGGATTTTCTAGTGCTCTTTCTAGTCCTTTCTATTCCTCCATATCTCAGACCATATGACCAGTAAGTAGGAGAGCAGGAAGTGCTGTCATCTTGGAAGGAAAACTAACTGAATTTATTTTTGTTTGGTTAAATCAGTGTTGCTGTATGAAAAGCCATTAAGAATACATAAACAAAAAAGCCATGTAAAAAAAAAAGACAAGTATAAAAACAAAAAATATAAAAACTAGTATTTATGCCAAGCACTGGAGCTCAAGTCTGTAATCCTAGCACTTTGGGAGGCCAAGGTGGGAGGATTGCTCGAGTCCATGAGTTTTGGTGCACAGCCTATATCCAGTCTACAATCAGTCTATGCTGTAAGCCTTCACCATACTGCTACAAGAATCTGAGGGTTTTTTTTTTTTTTTTTTCTGACAACAGATCTTTGCCTTCACATGAGGTAGGCCATGACACCTGGGAGTATCAGAGAGGAATTCTCAACCAATTACAGGAAAAAAATCTTGTTCTATGAATACCCCAACTTCTACAATCCCAGGAGAAACAATTCTGAATTGTACTCAGTACAGTCTCAAAGAAGGACTCAGAAGGATGGATCCCTTAATGCCCACAGTAATAATCTGCTAAGTAACGCATCCTGATTGGATTTCAGCCCTAATCTGTCTCACTTCCCACCCCACCGCCTACGGATGCCTTGTAGGGCAAACTGCCAAATAAACTTTTTCACTCAAACTCTTATCTCAAGGCTGGTTTCTGGGCAAACCAAACCTAGGACAATTGTTACCACAAGTGGTCCTAGAAAGCAGGTTCTTGGACTTGTGGAACTGCATCACTTATTGCTCACATGACCACAAGTGTCCAATGGCTGGTGATAAGTGGGGTAGTGACAATAGCTGGTGCACTGTGGCATGACAATTACTGTGTGTCTCTCTAGTGCTTGAAAATAACTGAAAGAGTGAATTTGGAATGTTTCACAATGAAATGATAAATGCTTGAGGTGATGGATTCCCAACCCCCCGACATACATTACACATTGTATGTCTATATCAAAACATCATATGTACCCCATAAATATATACAACTATTATACACCCATAATACTTATTTTTTTTTTAATATTGGGGATTAGGATGAAAAGGGTTCAATGGCTTATGAAATAGTGCTAGTATTTGAACCATGTATAATTTTGTAATTACAAAAATGTTGCAGTTGGTCCATGGTATGAATTGTGATTGTTTCCCTTAACAAAGAAACCAACAAACTCTAGTCAGCTATCAACTCAGAGGGTCTCAATGATAGCATTTAAAGAGCCCTTAATCTCCTGCCACCAAGGTCTGGCTATGCTGGACATCATGTCCAAGGTTTGATTGTAAGGGTGAAGGAATTACAAAAATAGGTTGAATTTATTCCCTGGAAAATATTCTATACTAAAGTCAGGGAAATACAAAATGACAAAAGATCAACAAAGAACTCTGTTTAAAGAGAAACAGTGTGACAATAGCTATAAAGCCTGATAACTATGCCCTCCTTCAACAAGCAGGATCTTTAGTGTGAACTTCTTATATTAATTTGATATAACAGGTTTCCCATTTTGTGTTGTTTTCTAGAAAACCCAGAGCTCAATTTTCAAATCACTCCTATTAGTCATTGAGGATTTCACACCATGGGTTCTCTGTACAACCCTATACATTAGTCATGTTAGGCTAGATTTTGCAATAGTAATGAACAATCACAAATCACAGCACCTTAAAACAACAGTTTATTTTATTTTATTTTTTGAAACAGGGTCTCACTCTGTCATCCAGGCTGGCGTGAAGTGGCACATTCATGGCTCACTGCAGCCTTGACCTTCCTGAACTTAGGTGATCCTCCCATCTCAGCCTCCGGAGTAGCTGGGACAACATGTGTGTAGCTGGGACAACAGGACAAATGCCCTGCTAATTTTTGCATTTTTGTAGACATGAGGTTTCGCCATGTTGCCCAAGCTGGTCTTGAACTCCTGGACTCAAGCAATCCATCCGCCTCAGCCTCCCAAAGTGTTGGGTTTACAGGCGTGAGCCACCCTGCCCAGGCCAAAAGTCTATTTTCTACTCATGCTATGCATCTACCTTAGCATATTTTTGTTTTGGAAATATGATGATAGAGCATTAAGCATCACAAACATTGCTGGCCATCATGGCACAAGAAAAGAAAGAATGGAAAAGTATTCAGTGGCTCTCAAACTTCCTCTCAGAAATAACAAATGTCACTTGTGCTCACATTTCATTGACCAAATCTATTCACTTGCCCCTACCTAACTTGAAGGAAGCACGAAAATATAATCCTACCATGTGCCCATAGAAGAACAAAAACTAATTTTTCGATAGCACTGCTGACCATCATGCCTCACTGGCTTCAAGATGTGTTTATTTTACTTAATGCCTCCTTGCTCCTATTTAATCATCCAACCGTTGTTTCCATCTTTAATCATTTTTAAAATTATTAATGCATTATTTTCCATCATTTTCCAATTATAATTTAATCCCTTTAGAATAAAGCTTGGTTTTATATATATATATAATATTATATATAGTATATATAATATTATATACTATTAATATGTAATTATATATTATAACATATTATTTTATATACAATTAATATGTAATTACATGTAATATTACTATAATATATATTATTAGAGAGAGATATCAAATATGTCACTTATTCACCTAATTTTTTCATACGTTAAAAATAAGCATATGATAGTCACATACTTGTGTTCTTTCCACATACATTTCCAACAACTTTTCCAAGTTCAGTGTTGAGCAGTAAATATAAGAGACAATTTTCCTCCTAGCAATGGATGCTCCTAGTGAGAAAGTGTCAAGAAGCAATGCTGTTGCCATGGTTATCTGATTGTGGTAGGGCTTGTTCACGTAATTTCACAAATTCTTGTCATATGTATTAACTAACAACTTTTCATTTACTAACTTTGCTCAATATTTAAACAAATTTTTAGATGCATGCTTCCAAAAGTAGTAACACAATGATTTGCATTCGTGTCAATAATGAATACATTACTATTAATATATCTCTGAGAAAGAGAATAAACATCTCTTTATATGTTTGCTTTGTTTTTATTGTTCACTTGGATTTCACTTTATTAATCTTTACTAAAGGAATTCAAATATGAATTTTCACTTCCAGCTATCTCTATTAAAAATGAGCTTTAGCCCATTCCTAGATGAATAAGAAACTTGTAGTTGTAAATTTAAAAACTGGAAAAATTGCTATGATGGGTATAAGTTGATTATCTCATTTCAGTTTTAAGACACATGCTGATGGCAGTGGTAAATGTTAGAACCATGATTTAAACCAATTTTATTATCCTTATTCTTCCCAAATTCACAGCATTTTCCCTCACCCATTTATGTAGGTTTCAATTCTGTATAAAGTTTGTTGGCTGCACATTACTGGGTTAATATCATCATATAATTTTTTAGTAAAATGTTTATAAGAATAAATAATAGAAGAAAGTGAAACAACAGCACATTAGAGGAAAGTACAATAGAAATTAGCATAGTTTTCTATATTCTAAGATTTACATGAAAAATTCATGGAAAACTTTTCTGCAGATGTTTTATCATTTTATTATTGCTATATGCTAACATGCTGATTGAAGTGACCATAGTTGCCATTTAAAGGATAACCACATGCACACACACACATTATACAATTGAATGTATATGGCGACTTAACAAAAAAAAAAAGTGTGTGTTGGGTAAGAGTTGAGTCAAAAAGTCAGAAATAAGCAAATAAAGAACCAGTACATTAAGCTGATCGTAATGGCAAGACTCTGAAGTTCAAAAAGAATACATTTGCCAGAACTTACAAACGCATATAAGTACTGATGTTTATCAATCAGCTGATTAAACAATAAGTGCATGAAAACTAGTTACGGAGAAAGGCAAGCTCCTTAACTCTGGTAAGGCCCTTAGACATAAAGTATGTGACATTTCAGAAAACTCTTTTTAAATTATACTTTGGCTTTTATCCAGTTTTTGACCCTTTAAACACTTTCTAAACACTGTAAAAAGGATTTTCTGTTCACCAACTATTGGATACAATTATGCTCAGCTGGATCGCAGTGAAAAACAAAAGAGAATGGTTGTTGGGATTTCACAGGCAAAGTCAAGGTCCTGAGGGAGCCAGCTGTGCAAAAGGCACATCTATATCCTTAAGAGAATGAAACGCCTGCCCCTTTTAGGTGTAAAATTTAAGTAAGCCGGGCACAGTGGCTCACGCCTGTAATCCGAGCACTTTGGGAGGCTGAGGCTGGTGGATCGCCTGAAGTCAGGAGTTCAAGACCGGCCTGACCAACATAGTGAAACCCCATCTCTACTAAAAAATACAAAAAACTAGCCAGGCGTGGTCGTGGGCACCTGTAATCCCAGCTACTAGGGAGGCTGAGGCAGGAGAATCACTTAACCCTGGGAGGCAGAGGTTGTGGTGAGCCAAGATCATGCCATTGCACTCTAGCCTGGGCAACAAGAGCAAAACTCTGTGTCAAAAAAAAAAAAAAAGAAACAACAACAAAATAACAAAAAGAAAATACGTTAAGGTTAAATTTTCAGGATATTTTATCTTGGGCTGGAGATCTCAAGAACTCCATGTCCTCAGACTAATTCTATATAATATTATATCACTGGCAAAAATTAGTCTTCAAAAGAACAAATTATTTATGTGATCATATTTATTTTAATCTCATGGCTTTTACATCATCCTATCTTCTCCTAGAGAACCAGACACACAAAAAATCCTAATGCAAGTAATTGTGTAAATAACAACATATGCATTATTCATTTTTTAAGCTATTATGCATACAATTGTTTCCTGAGCTGATTATACTTCTGCTTGTCTTTTAGACTCATACACATTTAATATCTATCTAGCAAAGTTGTTTTAAGAGATATGGTAATCTATCTACAATTATTTGAATGGTAACTGTTCTAGTTATTGCAGCTAGTGTCTTTCTCAGCCTCCACTTCAAAAACACTTTAATAATTGCATTTTAAAATTAAAATTTCTATCATAATATTCTGTAATTTTTTTAGAAAGACAGGATATCTGCTGAGTTCGTGGATACACTTCTAAAGTCTGAAGTGAGGCAATTACATAAATTCTAATAAATATCAAACGATTTCATATCTGCTCAGTCAAGCCTGTGTTTGTGTGCCTAACTTGTGAAAAATTAATTGAGAATTTTCAGTGCATGTATTGAGGACATTAACTCTACTCTGATTTCTTCAGTGAATGACTATGTGTGCATTCCTTAAGTACCTTCAGATACTTTTAGACATGGAGTTGTGATGACAGCTTTGCTACCCACTGAAAACAGTATGGAGGTTCCCAAAAAATTAAAAATAGAACTACCATACGATCCAGCAGTCCCACTTCTGGGTATAGATCCAAAGGAAACGAAATCAATATGTCTGCACCCTCATGTTCATTGCAGCATTCTTCACAGTAGCCAAGATATGGACACATTCTATGTGTCCGTTGTGGAAAAATGGATAAAGGAAATGTTTATGCACACACACAAACACACACACACACATATTCGTGTGTCTCTGTGTGTATATATTTTTATGACTGAATAATCCACTCTATGTGTGTGATAATATTCTTCACATAGAGTGGAATATTATTCAGCCATAAAAAGAAGGAAATACTGCCATTTGTAACAGCCTGGATGAACCTGGAAGACATTATGCTAAACTAAATAAGCCAGATGCAGAAAGACAAATACTTCATGATCTCAGTGATATGTGGAAACTAAAAAACGTCAAACTTGGAGAAGCAAAGAATAGAATGGAGGTTACCAGGGGTCTGAAGGTAGAGGAAATAAAGAGATTTGCATCAAAGGGTACAAGCTTTCATTGTAAGATAAACAAGGAGTCAGGGGCAAGACGACCGACCGGAAGCTACCAGAGGGCCCCTCTTCCATGAAGAGGAACCAAAATATCAAGAAACCTTCATAATTCAAACAGATCTTTGGGGAGAAAATACTGAGGGTCAATAGAGGGGACACAGACACCACGGATTAAAAGGGAAGGAGCAGGGCACCCTGCTAATAGTTGCTGGGATCCCGGACCAGCCCCTGGACACAGACTGGACCGAAGGAGAGGGTGAGTGAAGGAACTTGGGGTTACTACATTCCTGCAATGGACTCCTGAGGTTTTAGCTACAGGAGTTCTCATGACCCCCCCATAAAGAGTTGTACTGGCAGGGGGAGCTCTCATGACCCCCGCAGACAATTGGATTGATAAGGGGAGCTGCTCGGAGACCAAGCAGAGGCCAGCTTGAACTAGCATGGAGCCCAGAAGGCTTTGCTGTGCTGTGCAGATGCAGCATAGTGTGAACATAGGTGCCCATCTCCAAGGTTCTCCACCTTGTACTGAGCAGCTACAACCCCTGCTGTCTGCCAGCTGGGAGAGGGCAGGGCCCAGGACAGGCCCCACTGCCACTGCTGCAGGACCGAGGTGCATTTGCTCCATGCTCCCCATTACCTGCAGGTCCCTTCCAAGACTGCCTGCCTGGCTGCTCCCAATGGAGGGTGCCCACAGCACAGTCTCCACTGCCCCACATAGAGGAGTGTGATGCGGGTTTGTGTGCCAGAGGAGGAGCAGGGCACTCCTCCCCTCTCAAGACCAGCCTGGGAAGTATGTGGCCTGATAGCCAAGAATTCTCCCTCAAGGAGTCCCATGGCCTGAAACACCTAAAACAGCTTAGCAATCTGAGTGCAAACAGAACAAGACTTAGCAGGTAGGGCCTGCTGCAGGACAGGGGCTGGACGGAGACCCACCGGGTCAGGGGAGCACTAGCTAGGCAGGCCCCATGGTTGCCTGCTGGGCTGAAAACCCCAGTCTGTGGGCACCATTCTGGTTGTACAACTGTGGTGCCACTTCCCTGTCCAGTAGTCTTCCACCCCTAAGCCACTGTGTCACCAGACCACGTGCTAATATACCCTATGACCAGGTTTGACTCTGGCAAGCACAGAGAGCCAGTGGGTCACCAAGGAGTTGCAGGTCCTGTGGTGTCCTAACCCTCAATGCAGTCGGCCCCTAAAGCATGAGGGAGTACAGCTTATCAATGTCAGTCTTGGGACAAAGGAAACATGAACATAGCACTAGTCACTGAAGGAGGTACCACCAAAGCTTCTGAATGGGCTTGGAGTCATCTCTTGCTCCTCCTCTTCCCTCACCAATGCACTGTTGCAAACAAGGCAGTGGCTCTTCGAATTGGGACCTGATAGCATGTGCTGAAAGAGACTACTTACTGAGATTCTCCAGCAGCTCCATTGGAGCTGAAGGTGAGGGTGAGCTGGGGGATGGTGCTTTTCAGGCTTCTCTGGCCCTTCAGTGGGCAGTTATTGCTAAGAGCCTACCTGTTGGCTGTTACTATTATGCATCACCTATTGGATTACAGTTGAATTACACCACCAAACAAATACTACAAAAAGCAATGCCTGGGAAACCCCCTCCCTACTGGAACCTATCTCCCTACTGGAACCTATCTCCCTACTGGAACATACCCAGAAATGAACCCAACCCATCATACACAACATACACCACAGTCATATCCTAAAGGGACAAAAGAGTAAAAAAAAAAAAGCCCCATTCAAACAACAGCAAATTCAAAAATAAAAATAAGTATCAGCTCCCTCTGATAAGAAGGAATCAGTGCAAGAACTCTGGAAATACAAGAAGTCAGAGAGTTTTATCATCTCCAAAGAGTCGCACTAGCTCCCTAGCAATGGATCCTAACCAGATTGAAATGTCTGAAATGACAGATACAGAATTCAGAACATAGATGGCAAGAAAATTCAGTGAAATCCAAGAAAGAGTTGAAATCCAACCCAATGAAGCCAGAAAAGTGATCCAGGATTTGAAAGACAACATAGTTATAATAAGAAAAAAATCAGACTTTTGGAATTGAAAATTTTAATGCAGAAATTTCAAAATACAGTTTGAAGCCTTAAAAACAGACTAGACGAAGCAAAAGAAAGAATTTCAGAGCTCAGAGACCAGTCCTTTGAATCAACCCAGTCAAAGATAAATAAGAAAGAATTTTAAAAAATGAACAAAGCTTCCAAGAAATGTGGGATTATGTAAAGCGACCAAACCAACAACTAATTGAAATTCCTGAGAGAGAATAGAAAGTAAACAACTTGGAACATATATTTGAGGATAAAATCCATGGAAGTTTCACCAATCTTGCTAGAGAAGTAGACCTGCAGATATAAGAAATACAAAAAAACTCCTGCAAAATTCTCTGCAAGACAACCATACCCAAGCCACACAGTCATCAGATTTTCCAAGGTTAACACAAAAGAAAAAAAACATTTTAAAGGCAGCTGGAGAAAAAGACCATATTAACTAAAAGGGGAAATCTCATCAGACTAACAGTAGACTATTCAGCAGAAATCTTACAAGCCAGATGAGATTGAAGCCTTTTTTCAGCATTTTTTTTTTTTTTTTTTTTTGTGACGGAGTCTTGCTTTGTTGCCCAGACTGGAGTGCGGTGGCATAATCTGGGCTCACTGCACCTCCGCCTCCTGGGTTCAAGTGATTCTCATGCCTCAGCCTCCCAAGTAGCTGTGATTACAAGCATGTGCCACCACGCCTGGCTCATTTTTGTATTTTTAGTAGAGATGGGGTTTCACCATCTTGGCCAGGCTGGTCTCGAACTCCTGACCTCAAGTGATCCGCCCACCTGGGCCTCCCAAAGTGCTGGGATTATAGGCATGAGCCACTGCGCCTAGCCTGTTTTCAGCATTCTTAAAGAAAAGAAACTCTTGCCAAGAATTTCACATCCCACCAAACCATGCTTCATAAACTAAAGAGAAATCGTCTTTCCTAGCCAATCAATCATGCAGTCACTAAGGGAATTCATCCCTACAAGACAAGCTTAAGGGAATTCTAAACATGGAAGCAAAAGAACAATACTTGCTATACAAAAGCACACATAACCAGCACTTTGGGAGGCCAAGGCAGGCAGATCACAAGGTCAAGATATCGAGACCATCCTGGCCAACATGGTGAAAAACATCTCTACTAAAAACACAAAAATTAGCTGGGCGTGGTGGTGCATGCCTGTAGTCTCAGCTACTCGGGAGGCTGAGGCAGGAGAATCGCTTGAATCTGGGAGGCAGAGGTTGCAGAGAGCCAAGATCACACCACTGCCCTCCAGCCTGGGCGACAGAGCGAGGATCTGTCTCAAAAAAATAAAAACAAACAAAAACACACACATAAGTACACATATCACAGACCCCATAAAGCAACTATACAATCAAGACTACAAAGTAACTCAGTCAACACCATGACAGGAACAAATCTTCACATATCAATATTAACCTTGAATGTAAGTGGCCTAAAAGCTCCACCTAAAAAACACAGAGTGGCAAACTGGATTTTTTAAAAGCCCAACCTTCTGCTGTCTTCAAGAGATCCATCTCTCATGTAATAACATCCATAAGCTCAAAGTAAAGGGATAAAGTTCTATCATGCAAATAGAAAATGAAAAAAAGCAGGGGTCATTATTCTTAGATAAAACAAACTTTAAACCAACAACAGTGAAATTGACAAAGAAAAGAATTACATAATGATAAAGGTTTCAATTTTAAAAGAAGGCTTACTGATGCTAAATACATACATACCCAATATGGGAACACCCAGATTTATAAAACAATTATTCTTAGGCCTAAAAAAAGTTTTAGATAGCCACACTGTAATAGTGAAGGACTTCCAACGCTGCATTGACAACATTAGACGGCATTAGCATTAGCATTAGACTGAGGCAAAAACTAAAAATGACATCTGTATTTAAATACAAGATCTGATCAATTGGACCTAATAGACATTTATAGAACATTCTACCCAGCAATTACAGAATATACATTCTCTGTTCTGCACATGGAATATACTGTAAGACTGACCACATGCTGAGTCATAAAGCAAGTCTCAAAAAGTTCAAAAATATTGAAATCATATCACGCATCTCCTTAGCCCACAGTGGAATAAAAATAGAAATCAGTACCAAGAGGAATTCTTAAAACTACACAGTTACCTGGAAACCAAATATCTTGCTCAGAATAACTTGGGTCAACAACCAAATTAAAGAAGAAATTTAAAATTATTTAAAACAAATGAAAATAAAGACACAATATACCAATATCTTTGGGTTCTGGCAAAAGTAATGTTAAGAGGAGAGCTTACAGTGCTAAACACCTGCATTAAGAAGAAGAAAGAGCTAAAATTAAAAACATAACGTATTACCTAAAGAAATTAGGAAAACAAGAACAAACTAAACCTAAAGCTAGCAATAGAAAAGAAATAACTAAAGACAGAGCAGAACTAAACAAAATGGAGACAAAAAAGTCATAACGAAGGATCAACAAAATGAAAAGTTGACTTTTTGAAAGGATAAAAGATTGGTAGACCACTAACTAGATTAACAAAGAAAAAAATAAGAGAAAATCCAAATAAGTGCAATCAGAAATGACAAAGGTGACATTACAAACAATCCCACAGAATACAAAAGATCCTCTGACACTACTGTGAATCTTTATATGCAAAAGCTAGAAAATCTAGAAGAAGTGGATAAATTTCTGGAAACATACAACCTCCCAAGATTGAACCAGAAAGAAATAGCAACCTGAACAGAACAATAATGAGTTATGGCATTGAATCAGTAATAAAAAAAAAAAAAACCTACCAACCAAGAAAAGTCCTGGACCAAATGGACTCGCAGCAAAATCCTACCAGATGTGCAAAGACGAGCTGGTACCAATTCTACTGAAACAATTACAAGAAAATAAGAAAGAAGAATTCCATCATAACTTATTCTATGAATCCAGTATGAGCCTGATACCAAAATCTGCAAGTGACACACGAAAAAAAAGACAAAGAAAAGAAAGAAAACTACAGGCCAATATCCCTGATGAATATAGATGCAAAAATATTCAGTATTCAACAAAATACTAGGAAACTGAATCCAGCAGCACATAAAAACATAATCCATCACAGTCAAGTGAGCTTTATTCCTGGGATGCAAGGATGATTCAACCTATGTAAGTCAATAAATGTGACTGACCATCTATGCAGAATTAAAGGCAAATGGATTAACAGCCAAATTCTACCAGACATACAAAGAAGAGCATGTCCAATTATACTGAAATTATTTCAAAAACTCAAGGAAGAAGAACTCCCCCTTAACTTATTCTACAGAGCCAGATACCCCCTGATACCAAAACCTGGCAAAGATACAATGTAAAGAGAAAACTGCAGGCCAACGTCTCTGATGAACACAAATGCAAAATTCCTCAAGAAAATACTAGAAAACTGAATTCAACAGCATATCAAACAGTTAATTCACCACGATAAATAGGATTTATTCTTGGGATGCAAGGATAGTTCAACATATGCAAATCAATAAATGTATTTCATCACATAAATGGAATTAAAAACAAAATCACATGACCATCTCAATATGTTGAAAAAGCTTTCAATAAAATCCAGCATCCCTTCAGGATAAAAACCTTCAAGAAAGTAGGCACTGAAAGAACATACATCGAAATAATAAGGGCCACTATGACAAACCCACAGTCAATATCATACTGAATGGGTAAAAGTTGGAAGTATTCCTCCTAAGAATTGGATCATGACAAGATGTCCATCCTCATCACTCCTATTCAACATAGAATAACCCTAAAGATTCTGCCAAAGACTCATAGAACTGATAAGTGATTTCAGTAAAGTTTCAGGACACAAAATCAAAATATAAAATCAGTAGCATTTCTATCCATCAATAACATTCAAACTGAGAATGAAATAAATAACACAATCCCATCTACAACAGACACACACACAAAAATATCTAGGAAGTCAAATATCTGTACAAGAACTACAAAACATTGCTAAAAGAAATCATAGATGACACAAAAATTGGCAGACATTCCATGCTCATGGATTGGAAGAATCAATATTGTGAAAATGTCCATACTTCCCAAAGCAATAAACAGATTCAACACAATTTCCATCAAATCACCAATATCATTCTTCACAGAATTAGAAAAATAAAACTATTCTAAAATTTTCAAATGGAACAAAAAATAGCTCAAATAGCCAAAGCAATCCTAGGAAACAAGAGCAAAGCCAGAGATATCACATTACCCAACTTCATAACATAATACAATAATATAATATAAGCCTACGGTAACCAAAACAGCATGATACTGGTACTAAAATAGATACATAGGCCAATAAAACAGAATAGAAAACATAGAAACAATGCCATACACACCTAGAAGCAACTGGTCTTTGGCAAAGTCAAAAAAATAAACAATGAGCAAAAGACAGCCTATTCAATAAATGGTCCTGGGGAAAATGGCTAACAATATGCAAAAGAATTAAACTCTACTCCTATCTTTTACCATTTAGACAGATTAACTCAAGATGGATTAAAGACTTAAATGTAAGATATCAAACTGTAAAAATCCGAGAAGAAAAAAAAATCCTAGAAGAAAGCTTAGGAAAACCTGGACATTGCCCTTGACAATTTATGACTAAGTCCTCAACAGCAAACATGACAAAAACTGATAATTGAGACCTGCTTAAACTAAAAATCTTCTGCACAGCACAAGAGATCAAAAGAACAAACAGACAAGCTACGGGAAGAGAGAAAATATATGCAAACTATGCATCTGGCAAATGACTAATTGTCAGAATCTGCAATTAACTTAAAACAAATCAACAAAAGTAATAAACAATTCTATTAAAAAGTGGGCAAAGTATATGAACAGACACTTCTCAAAAGAAGATAGGTCAGGTGCAGTGGCTCATGCTTGTAATCTCAGCACTTTGGGAGGCCAAGGCACGTGGATCACCTGAGGTCAGGAGTTTGAGATCAGCCTGGCCAACATGGTGAAACCCAGTCTCTACTAAAAATACAAAAAAAATTAGCCAGCGTGGTGGCACACGCCTGTAATCCCAACTACTTGGGAGGCTGATGCAGGGGAATCACTTAAACCCAGGAGGTGGAGGTTGTAATGAGCCAAGATCGTGCCACTGCACTCCAGCCAGGGCAACAGAGCAACTGTGTCTCAAAAAAAAAAAAAAAAGACAAGCAAACATCACACCCAACAAACATGAAAAATGTTCATCATTACTAATCATCAGAGTACTATACATCACAACCAAGATATTTTTATTTGATATCATTCAGGATGGCCACTATCAAAAAGTCCAACAATAGGCCGGGCGCGGTGGCTCAAGCTTGTAATCCCAGCACTTTGGGAGGCCGAGGCGGGCGGATCACGAGGTCAGGAGATCGAGACCACGGTGAGACCACGGTGAAACCCCGTCTCTACTAAAAATACAAAAAAAATTAGCCGGGCGTGGTGGTGGGCGCCTGTAGTCCCAGCTACTCGGAGAGGCTGAGGCAGGAGAATGGCGTGAACCCGGGAGGCGGAGCTTGCAGTGAGCCGAGATTGCGCCACTGCACTCCAGCCTGGGTGACAGAGCGAGACTCCGTCTCAAAAAAAAAAAAAAAAAAATTCCAACAATAACAGATGTGTTGAGGCTGCAGAGAACAGAGAATGCTTATACACTGTTTGTAAGAATATAAATTAGTTCAGATACTATGAAAAGCGGTTTGGAGATTTCTCAAATAACTAAAAATAGACTTACCAACCTATCTAGAAATTTCATTACTGAATATATACCCAATGGAAAATAAATTATTCTGTCAAAACGACACCTGCACCCACATGTTTATATCCCAGCACTATTCACAATAGCAAATACATGGAACCAACAAAAATGCCCATCAAGAGTGGATTGGATGAAACAAACATGGTACATGTACACCATGGAATACTATTGAACCATAAAAAGAATGAAATCACGTCTAATGCAGCAACGTGGATGCAGCTGGAGGCCATTATCCTAAGACAATTAATGCAGGAACAGAAAACCAAATACCACATGTTCTCACTTATAAGTGGGAGCTAAATATTGGGTACACATGGATAAAGATGGGAACAATAGACACTTGGGACTGCAAAAGTGGAGAAGACAGAGAGGGTAGCTAGGGTTGAAAAACTATCCATTAGGTACTATGTTCACTATTTGGGTGACAGGTTCAATAGAAGCCCAAACTTCAGCACCAGCCAAGACCGTGCCATTGCACTCCAGCCTGGGCCATAGAGCGAGACTCCATTGCAAAACAACAACAACAACAACAACACCAATCAATCAATCAATCAATCAATGGCAGAAATTTATTTCTTAGTTTGAGAGGCTGGGAAGTTCAAGATCAAGGCACTGGCAGGATTTGTGTCCGGTGAGGACCCATTTCATAGATGGCACTTCTCTTGGAGTCCTCACGTGGTGGAAGCATAAGGGCAAAAAGGGCCCAAGCTAATTCCCACCAGCCCTTTGTATAAGGCACTTACCCATTCTTGAGGTCAGAGCATTAATCACTTCCCAAAAGGCCATCTCACTTCTTAATACCGCCACAACACCTCCCACAAGGTACCTCCCTGGTTTTAAGTTCCAACATAAGTTTTGGAGGGGCCATATTCAAACTGTAGCAAATATAAATAGTGAATTATCCTCAGTACACAGTATACAGTGATAAATAGTGAATTTATCCTCAGTACACAGTAGACAGTGATAAATAGTGAATTTATCCTCAGTACACAACCACTTCTTTTGAGCCAAGTCTACATGTTACTTATACTACAAGCTATTTTTCCAACAGGGCCTGGTATAGTTCTAACAATTCCCCCATGGATGGTAATGGTGACAATTCATAGTAATATTGTGATTTTCTCATTTCAGCCTTCAAAAGAAGGTAGTGAGAAGAAATTCATCTGCCACGCTCTAGATTGTCATAATCATGCAGAGTGAAATTGGCAGGTATTTTCACAGGCCTATTCCAAAGTGTATGGCAAGGTCTTGGAAAAGAATACGTCAATTTACATTATTGTATGATTCCATGTATGAAGTGTCCAAAGCCAGAGAAAAGTATATTATTTGTTACATATACATATATGTTAAAACTATTAATGTTCAAAAAAAGTCAGTATAATTGTTGGTTGGGATCCTGGATACTTCTGAGCTTCTGTCAATATATTACTTAGCTTGTGTGGTAGTTCAATATGTGCTTTCTGTATAATTATTTTTAAATTGTACATATACATATATACATGTTTCATGCAATCTCCAATTTTTGTTTGATATTTTACTGGAAAAAATAATAACATAGAGACAAAAAACGTATGGCTTAATCATTACTTCTTTCCCAACCCCACTTGCTGTAAAGATTAACTAGATCATACATAAACACCCGTGATTTATCTCCACAAGCCCATTATAATATTCCCACCTTATATTTAAGTCTTCTTCATTAGACTGTGAGCTTTTGTTAGGAAATAATTGTACTTTGTCACTTTCAAACTCTGTAACCTAGAATAGAGCATGTCATCTTGTAGGCCTCCTGAATAAATGCTTCTTTAGAGATTTAATAAATCAAATAATCATTCAGTTTAAAGGAAGCACAGTAATCATGGGTTAGAGGAAAGATTTTAGAGTAAATCTTTAGAGAAATTATTTATCTTCTCTCAGTGTTAATTTTCTTACAGTTAAAATATATGTGATACATTTACCTCATGGAATCTGGCAATTTCAAATGTTAACATATCAAATACAATAACTACAGAATTATACAAACTATGATACCTTCGAGGGTAAAAGGGGGTATTTAAAGCAATCACAATTATATAATTTTGAAATACTTATTGATTAACAAAATATTGTAATATATCGTTGGTCTTGTAAAGTGCTATTTAAAAAACATGTTCAAGAAATTACATGTATTTATGCACATGATATGGTTAGGCTTTGTGTCCTCACCCAAGTGTCATCTTGAATTGTAATCCTCATAATCCCCACATGCCAAGGGAGACACCAGGTGGAGATAATATCACGGGGGTGGTTTCCTCCATGCTGTACTTATGATAGTGAGGGAATTCTCACAAAATCTGATGGTTTTGTAAGGAGCTCTTCCCCCTTCACTTGGCACTTCTCCTTCCTGCTGCCTTGTGAAGAAGATGCCTTGCTTCCCCTTCACTTTCCACCATGATTGTAAGTTTTTTGAGGCTTCTCCAGCCATGCTGAACTGTGAGTCAACTACAGCTTTTATTGTTTGGCAAAAATTATGAATTATGTGCTTCTTCAAACCAGTACCAAGTTTTCCAATTTAGGAAGACGTGGTTTTTACTTCATTGCCATGCTCTTTCATATATGTATTTGCATTATCACTGCAAACACACATACCTTATCTTAATGTGAAATAATTCATTGAATTTATAATAGCACACATACTAATTTCAGAGGTTTCATTTTCAGTGAATAATTCTTTAAAAGCGAATTCTTGATTCTATGATTTGGAATCGGGAAAAAATTAATTGTTGTTAGAATGTGCTGATTTTCTTTTGGAAGCATCTGATGATGCAGATATAAAAGAGTTCAAAAAATTTTCTGTTAATATAATTCATGGCTGTTGCATCCATTTCCGTACATCTGTGCATATACACGCACGCTTTGAACAAAAAATAAGCAACATTAATTTAGAAAAGTATTTAATACACACCAAAAATGATGCAGACAGAATGCCTTATATATGCTTTCTGCAGTAGGCCATGTTAAATCATTGCTACAATCTTCTAAGAATAATTACTAAATTTTAAATTACTGGTTGATGCTTTGTCAGCATTGTCTTGGTTTTTATTTCATCAGTGCAGCCTTTATATTTGTTGATTCATGTCAACAAATATTTTGTCTTAAGTTTTTCACTAAACATACAATTTTGAAAAAATTTGGGCATCTTAAAGAATTCATTACAACATTAAAAATACTAATTTTATGTATATATTTATATAATTATATATATGATTATAGGTCTACATTGTACAATGTGTAACTAAATGACTGTAGTAAGAATGCTTAAACTGTTCTTTGTAAACCCTACAGCACAGCTGCTCAACCCTTATTTATCATGCATGTTTCATATATACTTAACTATATTTTCCCATGTTCCTCAATCACTCTGATTACTGGCAAACTAACACCTTCATGATCTTTTAGGTAATACCACATCCTTATAATTTTAGAGAATGCCTTTACACTGTACTCTTTAGACATTAAAACCTGACTATCTTGGCAGCGCAAATTCTTTGATCTTGATGCTTGGTTACAATGGAGTATCCTGGTTTCTTCTCCCCAGGCATCTGGATGGGGCTGTTGATCCCCTTGTCAGGACTCTCTATTTTCACCTATGTCTTACATATGGTTCTCAACCTTAAGACGATGGATTATTTTAATGGACAACAAGGGCCTAACTATTTATTTGACCCAAATAATATGTCCCTGTACTGGTGGGAGATTAAGGAATATGATGTCCAGGTTGTCTCTGTCTCACCTGGAGTCACTCTGGCCTAAAAGCTTGTTGGACCAGCTTCAAGTCTGGTTTCCAAACATCCTATAATAACATAAATCCCAAGTCACAGCAATCTGCCTTGCTTCCTCTTCTCTTCACCTCACTGATGAAGGGCTTCCCTAGGGCTGCCTACTTTCCCCCATCCTGCCAACAAAGTATACATACTCTGCGTAGATATTAGACGAATCTCTCAGGCTCAGTCATCATGAAGGGGAGGGAATATTAGTTCTAGGATCGATTTTTCTTTGTTTACTCTTATCTCTCCAATATCATACCTTCCTGTTTATAAATGCCTTTTTTTAAATAGCAAATCTCTCCTTTCCATACTTTATTGGGCTTTCCACAGTAGCAAGGAACTTGAGATTTCCTGCGTTTGGGTGTGTGTGAAAGTACTATTTAAGTGTACACTTTGCTTGGCTGTCATTCTACAATACAGTTTTGGTGATGGTTTGCTAAAAATAAGCAGTAAAATGCGGCTTATTTGTGTGGTCTAAGAAAGAAGGAATCTACATGGGAAGTGGCCTGGATATAATAACTGGATTTTTAGCATTTTCACCCCAGGAGTACCGGTATATGGCTGGGCCCTCAGTTGTTTCCTTCCTAACAAAATAAAAACAGATCACCAAACAAACCAAACTAAGAAAAAAAAATCCCCTACCACCACTGGGCATCAGGAGTTAGCAGTCCCTAGACAGTTCATATATAGCTGAGAGCACTTCACTTTATCAGCAAGCATTTTATGCTTCCTTTTAGAGAGGTTTAGTTAATCTTTGTCATAAAGCAATGTGGGGGAGAGGATGGTTACTATTATTTTATCATTACTAATCAGCTTATGCTTAGAACTACATGTTAAAATAAGAATTCTTTTTACTTCCCAGGTATCTCACATAGGACTGTTTGAAACCACAACAGAAACTCAAAGTACAGTGTGGGAGATGCCAAACCCATTCAAGCTTATTTTAATATAAATTTATAAATGAAAAGTTTAGAACAAATGGTAAACTAGACAGAATGCAAGGTTAACTTGCAAAAAAAAGGCATTCTTCAAGAAAGCACAGTTGTAAAGTTACCTTAAACATAGAATGTCTAATATTTGCCTGGAAAAAAAAGCTAGTGCTCTCTGTTTTTTATTTCTTTCTTAAAAAATGATACATAATAGTTATATGTATCTACGGGATACATGTGATATTTTGATAAATGTGTACAATGTGTAATGATCAAATCAGGATAACTAGGGTATCCATCACCTCAACCATTCATCATTCCTTTGTGTTGGAAACATTCCAAATCTTCTCTTCTAGCTATTTTGAAATATACTGTAAATTCTTATTACTTATACTCGCCCTACTGTGCTATTGAACACTGGAACTTATTCCTCTTATCTAACTGTATTTTCTACCCATTAACTAACCTCTCTTCATCTCCTCTTCCCCCTACCCTTCCCAGTTTCTGGTAATCATCATTCTACTCTATCTCTATGAGATCAGATTTTTCTAGTTCCCACATATGAGAACACACAAAATTTGTCCTTCTGTGTCTGTCTTATTTCACTTCACATAAGATCCTCTAGTTCCATCCACATTGATGCAAATGACAGGATTGGATTCTTTTTATGGCTGAATAATATTGCATTGTGTATACATAACACATTTCTATATCCATTTATCCAATGACGGACACTAAGGTTGATTAATTATCTTGGCTATTGTGAATAATGCTGCAACAAACATGGAAGTGCAGATATCTCTTTGATATACTGATTTCCTTTCTTCTAGATATACATCTAAGAGTGAGATTGCTGAAGCATATGGTAGTTCAATTTTTAGTCTTTTGAGGAAACTTCATACTGTTTTCCATAGTTGCTGTACTAATTCACATTTCTATAAACAGTATACAGGTATTCCCCTTTCTCCACATTCATGCCATTGCTTGTCAGTTTCTCTTTCTGTCAATAGCCATATGAGGGCATGCAAACAGCCAACAGGTATATGAAAATATATTCAGTATCGCTAATTATCAAGGAAATGCAAATCAAAAGCACAATGAGATCTCATCTTACATCAGTAAAAGTGGCTACTATCTTTTTCTGTTTTCTGTAGGTACATGTACATATAATAGTCTTCATTAATTAAAACTAATTTTGACTCTCATTAATACCCCAAAAATGAATACATCAACATATTAAATGACTTGTTTTAAAATATATAATTTGAATTAATATAACTAGGAAGTGAAAACAAGCCTAAATATACCGTTTGATGGCAGACAATTGTAATGGGTGGATGGGTGGATGGATGGATGGATAAATGGATGGGTGGGAGAATGGAAGGGGAAATTGATTCATGGATGGACAGTCTGAGGGGCAGATTAAAAATTAAAGAAAAATATGTTGCTTAGTTTAAAATTGTTTCAGATATAGAACATGAACCTTCCAGAAAAAGGACGCCCACAAAGTGTAGAGGTGGAATGATATCTGGCAATTCTCAACTTTAGTAAGGATTGTATAACGCTTTTCTGCTGAACACAGCCATAAAGCAAGGTTTGCCATTTGCCAGAAGTTACACCAGTTAAGAATATCACTTTGAATGTTCTAATGTTGCAATGAATTGGCCGTATTTTTTTAAGTTCTTTTCAACTAATCCTTTCAGCTAGCCTTGAGATCTGCTATGCATCAGAGCTGCCCCATCATGTTTGGGATGTGCAGACAGCTCTCTGAGAGTCTTTGGCAGCAGCCTGTGAATCTGCCGAAGAGGGATTGTTTTTAAAGTTGCTTTCTCTTTATTTTTGTTGTTGTTTCTCCAAATACTTAGTTTGCAGCAGCATCTGCTATCTCAGCTCAGACTGTCCAAACAGATGTCCCATTACCTCATGTGATGAGCGAGTTTCTTGAACAAAGCTCCTGCTCCTCCTTGGCAGGTAGTCCTAGACACTTTTTTCAAACTCAGACTGTAAAAATAGCCCGAATCCACCAGGGGATGAAAACTAATGAGAGGCAGTTTTCCTGCAAACTTGGTGAGGAGGATAACGGGCTCCCTCTGAGTCCTCAGTTTTAGTAGTATTTCCATTTCAGCAAAATGTGCTTTTGACACAACTTTCAAATTATCACTGAATTTATCAAGCCCATTTTACTTGAGCTTGATGCTCTTGAAGCTCGGGAGATGACTTTAATATTTCTAAATATGTAGTGAGTGTGAAATTGTGGGCAAACTGTGGTGTCTTCAGTCTTTGTGTCCTGGTGCATATTGTAAGTAAACAAGCAGTGCCCCAGATGCACACACTAGTCACAAGCAGTGGCTCTGCAGTGAAGGTGCGGTCTTGCCTATGGATGCTGCTTCTCTAGAAGAAAGGCACAGTAAATGAACACAATGGTAGTTTTTCACTTAAACTGATTGTTGAGGAAATAATTTATTACCAACACTGTTATCTCCTATTTGGATGCAATCCTTTCCCTCATAATTCCTCAGAATACTAGGAAGTTAAATATATTTGCTCGTGCATTTGGAGACAGAGTACTTGGACTTGGGAAATAGAGAAACAAGGTCTACTCTCTATATGCAATGTACTATATAGCTTTACATACAGTATCTCATTACATTTTATACAACCTAATTAAGTTAGATATTACTATCTGAATTTCATTAAGGTAGAAACAGATATTAAGTATGATATTAAGTATTTCTTACTTATGCAAGTAAGAAACTGGCACAAGTTTATACCTAGAAGGTGGCAGAGAAATATTCAAATATACCTGAATCCAAATTACATTTTCTTTCTACTGTGCTACCAATGAGGCAAATAATTTTTGGTACAATTCTTATGATCTCTGAGCCTTATTTTTTCCTCTATAAAATGAGGTAACTTTACAGACTTAATAAAAATACAATCATACATACATGAACATACACCCACAAATGCAAAAAACACAGACACGCACTCACGAATATACTCATATTGCTTAGCACAACCAGGAACATAATAAGTGTTCAACATATGGTAGCTAATTTTGTTTTTGTAGTATTTGTAAAGTGCAAATAACTATTAACTGCTTAACACTTGTCTATCTTAATGATTATCTGCACTAGGTGGCCTATATAGCACCATTTACCCCAAGTAATACTATTTATTTAAGCCAGGGTCTCACTCTGTTGCCCAGACTGGCATGCTGTGGTGCAATCATGGTTCACTGTAACCTCGACCTTCCAGGCTCAAGTGATCCTCCTACCTTAGCCTCTCAAGTATCTGGGACTACAGACATGAGCCACTCTACATCTGGCCAAGTTTTTGTTTGTTTGTTGTTGTTGTTGTTTATCTTTTGTAGAGACAGAGTCTCACTGTTTCCCAGGCTCGTCTCAAACTCTTGAGCTCCAGTGATCCTCCTGCCTCGACCTATCAAAGTGCTGGAAGTATAGGCATGAGCCATCATGCCCAGCCTTACCCCAAGTAATACCCTATTGATGGTCTTTCTGGTTAAGTGCATGAGCTCTTCAGAACAGGAATGCTCCCTTCTAGAGGACCCACTGGACAGACCACCACAGTGGCCCCTTTACACTGGGACACCACCACCAATGGCCTTCACAATGACCTGCACATTATGACACTACTACCAGTGGTTTTCAGCACCGAGGATCATTTTGTACATATTAACAGTGGTTTCTAGTATGGCTGATAACTTTTATTTTCTACTTCATGTTTCTCTAGCATAGTGGTTTTGATTATAGACCCTTTTACAACTGAATTGTTATAAAACTTTGAACAAGTTATTTAACCATGCTAAACTGCAGCTCTTCTTTTAACCTTGATGAAAAAATTAGTTACATAAAATGTTTAACATAATAGTACCTCAAACATAACCAGTATTCAATAAATGTTAGCTATTATTTTTGTTTACTTGTATTATCACCACAAATAATATTACAATTTACATAATATTTGTTCCTCTTATAGGTGTGGAAATTTAAAAGCAGGTCAAATACTTATAATACTTAAAGTTGCCTTAAAAAGGACAGAGAAAGGTATTTTTATTATAGTAAGCGTAACTGAAATGTAATTATTTGTAATATTTTAAAATTATATCTCCTGTGGCAAAAGGCTGGATCAAAGGCCTAAACATTGCTAGAAGCAACAGAAAAATTAAATAATAACACATATACTCAATAATGGACATTTTAAAAATTCATCTCATGTGGGAATTTTTCTCCTTCATTTCGCTACTCAGGGAGTCCTAGAGAGAAAATGAGAAGAAGCAAATGATGTAAGAAGGAAGGACGGAGGGAGAAAAGAAGAGAGAGAGGAAGAAAGGAAGGAAGGAAGCAGTAACGGATCTACAAATAAGCTTTTCCGTCCTGTTTTTTGAAGGCTGATGTCTGCATAAGTGTTTTGCATGTGTTCTAGAACTTTAGACCTGGAAGATGTCTGAGTAATAATTCAGTCTATGACAGTGTTTTTATAAAATATAACACAACTGAAGCTCAAGGAACTAATTGATTTTCCAAAGGTATTTGTTTAAGGAAAGGGAAAGGGAAAGAGACATTTGATAGAGTGAAATGATTTGGGGCAGACCTAAGTTTTAAATTATTTTCAAAGTCATATATGTGCATGTTTGTGTCATTATTTTCAGAGAAAACAGTGACACACATAGCCAGTTTAAAAATAAATTGTTAAACAGGCTCTGCTGAGACCTTTGGAGTTAAATTGAGAAAAATATATTTTTTATTCTCAGAGTAAAATAATAAGATACTTACGTAGCTGCCAATAAATCCGTTCAATGCAGAGAACAGTGGGAAGCCAATGTTTTGTGTTTTGTTTTGGAATGTCTCTGGGCAGGTTTTGTTCCACCTACAGTAATTAGATATATTGTAAAAATTTGTCAGTGGCCAGCAGGGCAATTTCATACTTCAAGAAGATTTTTCAGTTAAAGAAGAAAACAACAACAATGTAATAGCATTCCCCCTCATTAAGTACACCCAGATATCCCTTTTTGATCTACAGTGTGCTGTTATTGACATAGAGTATAATCACAATTTTAAAAAATGACTGCATTAACTGAAGCAAATCATATGAAGTACTTATTTTCTCTTGTGGTATGCAAAGAAAAAAACTCTCATCCCCCTCAAAAATAAATAAAAGAGAAATAATCTACTTAGGAGGGTTTTTTACAAAGAATCCTAAACATAAAGAAATGATTTCACAAATCTCTGTTTCAAGATAAATTTGCTTGATTTGATTTTTGCATTTGAATTACATCTATAATTAGAACAGAGTTGTAAAGATGAGAAATTTATCTCAGAAAATAGAGCATTTTGATTTGCAGATTACAATATGCAAGATTGACAGCCTCTATTTTGGCTCATACCAGCTTTTTCCCTAATACAGTAACAAAAAACATATTTATTTAATGTATGCATTCATATATGCATAAACAAAACATTCTTCCTGTAAGAAGTACAAATAATTTAAAAACTTAAATAGTTTGGTCATGAATATTACTCATTAGGAAGTAAGAATATAGCAAAAATTTAAAAAGCAAAACCTTGCACTCAATAAAAAAAAGAAGTAAGGCATTTAAATATTAAATGGTCTGTATCATCTTCTCTAAGAAAAGTAAAAGGATAACGTGGATTAAATAAACAAAAAGATAAACATAGTAAGAATGTAAAAGAGAACAAGATATTGATGAGAATATTTAAGTCCTATAGTCAAAATTAAGAAAGGGAAAAGGCCTGGTTGATTGTTCATGGCCAATGCATAGTTACAGGACAAGATTTCTAAATAAGCTACATCACTAAGAATAATAAGTCTTGCAAGAAAGGCAGTTGCAAAGAGTTGTTTTCTGGTATTGGTATTTGGTGATAGCAGAAGGTTTTTGTTTTTTGTTTTTTTGAGACAGAGTCTCTCTCCGTCACCCAGGCTGGAGTGCAGTGGCGCAATCTCTGCTCACTGCAACATCCGCCTCCCAGGTTCAAGCGATTCTCCTGCCTCAGCCTCCCAGGTAGCTGGGATTAGAGGCGCCGCCACCATGCCCAGTTTATTTTTGTATTTTTGGTAGAGATGGGGTTTTATCATATTGGTCAGGCTGGTCTCAAACTCCTGACCTCAGGTGATCCATCTGCCTTGGCCTCCCGAAGTGTTGGAATTAGAGGTGTGAGCCACAGTTCCAGGTAGAAAGTTTTTATTCTTGTAACTTGCTGGTATAGTCATGAAAATATTTTGTAACCAGTTACAATACGGATGTATGTATTTGTGTGTGTGTGTGTGTGTGTTTGTGTCTGAAAAGAACATAATACTTGTATTTGTATCTGCATATTTAGAATTTTCTTTCACTGGTCCTCCCTATAGCTCAGTATTTGGCCTTCCTGGCATGAAACTGTTTTTTTTTTTTTTTTTTTTTTTTTTTGTAACACACTGTAATAAGCTACCAAAGTTTACCTTTAAAAGTAAACGTGGGTTAAAATAAACTTGACTTGATATCATAGAAATTTTGCAAGGCTTTTGTTCAAATTCCAGTTCAAGAACTTGCCATCTGGTTGATTCTGGCCTAGTTATATAACCTCTCTGAACTTCATTTTTCTCATCTGAAAAGTAAAGATTCTACATAAAAATATAAAGGTTTAGACCAGTGTATTTCATAAAGTGTATATCATGATGTAGTTTCTCAATAAACAGTTATTGCTACGAGTATTGCTATTACAACTACCAACATAAAAACTGCCACTAATAACAAAATTTCTTTGCTGATCTATGAGTGACAAAGAATATTTTCCTGGGTAAATGTAAGAATTAAGTGATCTAATTTATGTAATATGCCTGAAACTATTAGTTACTCAATAAGTTTTATTTATGCTGTATCTACTATTAATATTGCTTTCCAATAATATTTTTCTAAAATCAACACTTTTTTCTCCATGAAAACTCCTCCTGGGAGAAAAGAAAATACAGGCAAAGTTGTTTGTAAATGATTATTGAGTGCTCAATACCAGATATGCAGTGACCCTCACTGCTTCTTATTCAGTGTACAATGTCAGATTTCCAGTGTTTCTTCCTTTCCTGGACAATTAATAAATATTAACTATATTCATATTTCATATTAATATCCAAAAATAATGGCTTTCATATGCATTGTGCCCTGTGATGGTCTCAACTACTTTGGTGATATAAGCAGGTAAATTAGTTTGCTGAAGTTACTGTAACAAATTACCAGAGACTTGGTGGCATAAAACAATGGAAATTTATTCTGTCACAGTTGCAGAAGCCAAAAGTCTGAAACAAAGGTGCTGCCAGAGCCACACTGCCTCTGGAGGTTCTAGAAGAGAATCTGTCCCTTCCTCTTTCAGCTTCTCATGCCTCTAGGCATTCACTTGCTTGTGACTTTAGTCTCTGCTTCTTCTTTCATATAAACTTCTCTATATCTGTCTTCTCTTCTATCACTTATAAGGCCACTTGTTACTGGCTTTTGGACCCATCAAGGGTAATCCGGTATGATCACATCTTAAGATATGCAGCTTAATTACTTCTAAAAATTTCAAAGAAGGTCACATTGACAGATTCTGGGAGTTAAACATAGACACATCTGTTCTGGGGACCACCATTCAATTCACAACAGCAGGTCAGGTAATGCTGCAGAAGGAGATAACTAATCCCCATAGAGTTTTATGAATTTTCATAGCTTAAGGTATCATGGTTAGTAAGTTGTGGAAATGGGGTTAGAATTCAGGTTGTGATTACTGAATATGCATATATGCTGGGAAAGCACCTTGATCCAAATCAATAGTTAGATGTTGTTTAACTCAAACTTTTGCCAAAGTGATGAATTTATGACATAGTTCTTCTGTAGAATGTCAGAAAATGTCATGGGGAATGGAATCTAAGATTTAATAAGGCTGTAAAACAGTAGGTCATATAAGGTTAGTTGGTTTTCTTTAATACAGAATGTAGAATCTTTTAAGTAAAGTACAGCATGACTTTCTGGGAGAAAAAATACTGGATAACACATTTCCAAACCTACTTAACTCTGGAATAATTATTTTTTCTTTTCAGAATATCTTTTAAGGTCATTTTCTATAACACAAAGTTTTGGGACAAGTTGGTCTAATCTAAAAAGAGAAAAAAACTGGATTGTAATTCCTGAACTTTGGAGCCAGGTGGGAAAGAAGTCCACGGTGAGAAAAGATGTGTGGGGGAAGGGCATCCCACTAGAGGCAATTCAACAAATATCTATTGATTGCCTACTCTATTTAGAAAATGCAACCCTCTGAATACAATTGATATCTTCTTATACCTTACAGTGTAGGTATGGGATCTAAGAAGGTAAAGAGAAAAAAGAATTAAGTTCTTAGAAATGAGAATGGTGTTTGCCCAGATCCAGAGGTAAGAAAAGCCTCAGTCTAGACAAGGAGGAAAGAATGTAATATTATTCTTGATTTGGGAGATTTTTTTAACAAACCTTACTGTTACATTTTCAAATTCAATTTTATTTATTCTAAAAGGATGAAAAGGAATCCTCACTCTATCTTTAAGCCATTACCCATTTCGGACTGCTGTGCTGTCTCATTCCATCCTGTACTCCAGGTCATCCTTTACCACATTCTTAAACCTTGTCCCCTTCTTTCTCAACTTCTATTTCTCTCTGATTGTAGTGGGATAGTGTTGTTTAAGTAAAATGCAAGGTCTTTATAAAAATTACTAAGATTTGAATTACAATTTACACTCAAAGTTATCACTGCAATTTTTATATCTATGCAAATTGTTACAAATAACAGAAAGAAAAAGCCTACTTTTCTGAGGAAATTACAGTTATAAGCATTTTGTTAATATGTTTTTCTTGGTGGTAGCTGGACTGAGAAAGTGATAGTAAGATATAAAGTATGAAGTATGAAAAGTACTAAGAAGAAAATTAAGTGACTTTTTGAAGTCAAATTGTAAACATATGAGTCAACAATTGTTTCTAGTATTATATTTATTATTATTTTATAATTTTCCAATTCTAAAATAGTCCAGCATGCCTTCTTTTCACATTATTCCACTTCACTTTTCTTACTTTATTCTCTATTCTATTATCATAGCAACATGACTTAAGATCTCCATTTTCTGCTTCCAAACTCGTATATGCTGCCGCGGGGCACTTGTGACTTTCCTAGTTTTAGTGTCAGCCAAGACTTTGACATCAATAAGAAAAACTTTGGGCCAAAAAATATTATTCCCTGATGAAAGTACACATTCAAATAATATTTTCCAAAAATTCTAAGCTTGGAATATGAAAAAAATGCAGGGTGATTTATGGAAAGGAGAAACTGTAGTACTTGACATTGAACATTTTAATTAGAAATGCATATGGACCATATGTTAAAATTTGATTTCCATGTCTATCCAGAGAAACCACAGTATCTACCAGGATATAAGTTGAAAAGAGGGATAAGTTGTCTTTTCGTCTTTTAAAAATTCTTTAGAGTCTCAAGAGAAGGAGTATATAGCCCATGTAGATTTAGGTTGAATTAGTTGGACTTGAACACTATATATTATTTCAAGCTTTCATGTTACAAGTAAGGTACTTTGATTTGTGTCTTCAAGAGGTTGCTGAAGAATGTATAGAATAAGCGTTTCTCATATGCAAAACTTTTATAGAGATATATAATGATATTTCTGCCTATCAAAGTAACACTTAGAAAATTAAGAATCCATGCTAATATGTGTGTCAACATAACCACAGAGTAATCATTTAAAGTGCAAAATAATAAACTTTTTCATGAGTATCATAGCAAAAATTACTGACTTCTACAACATTTTAAAATGTGAATTCTGTCAAGTCAACCTTTTATGTATTTAATAATGTGCCAATCAGGAAGCAGTGATGGAAAGGGCATCAGCTTGGGTCCTGGCAGAGACTTCAAGGTGGGTGACTTTGATATAATCTTTAAAAACTCTGAGATTCTAATTTGTCATCTTCAAGATTAGGATGTTATTTATAGACATTTGCCAGGGTTTCTTTCTTCTAAAAATTTAACTAGTTTATGGATATAAAATCATTTGTCATAGCTCTCTATATGATGACTATTGACCACCACTTGCATCAGAATGATCTAGAGCGGGTGTTAAGAATCTCGATTCCTGAGTCCCACAGCAAACCTACTAAATGGAAGTTTTGAGAAATGGTTTCAGGAAATCTACATTTCATATAACCACTTCAGTATAGCACTCTTCCGTGTACTCAAGTTTGATAATCACTAATATACAATGAATTATTTTAGTAGTTATGCAGTACTCTATTTTCAGTATTACTTTATAAGTTGAATTAGTAATAAAACATAGCTTTTATTTGTATAGGGATTCATGATTGTAGATTTGAAGTTATTTTCTTCATGCCAGGAACATCTTTCTGTTTCACTCTAGAATAGAAATTTCAAAGAGAAAACAGACTACAGGTTCCTGAAGTCCCTTATCAATATTTGCATTATCAAATTAGGAACAAATGTTAGAATAATAGAAATTCAAGCGAGAAAGATTCTGTTTTTGGAATCTTGTAGTAATTGGCAGATAAAATAATATTTTATATTTATTATAAAACTTTTGATGTTGAATGTTGAATGTTCCCATTGTGGTGCAAATCAACATGGATTATGGCACAGTATGAAATTTTTAAAAAAAAATGAGTGGACATGAAACAAGGAAGTCATACCAAGCAAAAAACAGACTCTCATTCATCTTATTTGAGTAAATGTTTTAGTGAAGCAATAGATCTCCAAAAATTATTTTATATTAATGACAGTTTGCACTATATGCATTTTATAGCTAGCATAAGGATAAGATTGTAAGGTCCTAATCAGGGAAATTAGGCAATGGTTTTCCCTAGTGTTTCTGCCTTTGCTCTGAACAAACAAGGATATTTTATGTCAAATACTCTTCAGGGACCTTCTATATTGTCATGAAATATCAAGGAAATCGTTAGTCAGGTAATTGGTCATAGTCTTTGATTTCCAAAGTCCCGTAATAAGAAGATAAACAAGTTGGGGGTTACCTATATAACAAATATGATAAAATATGTTTATTTATTAACATACTGGGGAGGAGATGGGAGAGCAGCTTGCAAAGGAAGACCGCATGCAAAGTTACTACACAAATGTGGGGTTAGGGGAAGACCAGTGGGAGAAACCTGATAGATTTGGTTAAGTTGATAGAAGGGTGAGGCCATGATGTCAAAATGAGATATAGTCATATGGCATGTGACACCTGCTTGGCCCTCACATACAAACAGGCACAGGAACACATGCTCAAGGACACAGGTATGTACTAGAGTGGAGCTCATGCATTTTTGGAGTCAATGTGTTGAGAGGTTGTGATAGATACAAAAGACTCATGCCTACTGATGATGCCCAATAATCTTTTCTTTTTCTTTTCTTTTTTTTTTTTCCTTTTGAGACTGAGTCTCCCTCTGTCTCCCCAGCTGGAGTGCAGTGGCATAATCTTGGCTCACTGCAACCTCCACCTCCCAAGTTCAAGCAATTCTCCTGCCTCAGCTCAACCTCCCCAGTAGCTGGGATTATAGGTGCCGGCCACCACACATGGCTAATTTTTTTTTTTTTTTTGTATTTTTAGTAGAGATGGGGTTTCACCATGTTGGCCAGGCTAGTTTTGAACTCTTGACCTTAAGTGATTCACCCGTCTCGGCCTCCCAAAGTGCTGGGATTACAGACAGACATGAGTCACCACACCCCACCCAATAATTTTTTCTATGCCCCTCCCACTTGAAAGACCTGGGACCTAGAGGGGAAAGCTATTTTCCTTCTTGGCAGAAAGAGGTTCAAGAATACTCAAAACTCAGCACAGAGATTAAGATCCTACAATGAACTCAAACAAATTTACAAGAAAAAAACAAACAACCCAATCAAAAAGTGGGCAAAGGACATGAACAGACACTTCTCAAAAGAAGACATTTATGCAGCCAGAAAACACATGAAGAAATGCTCATCATCACTGGCCATCAGAGAAATGCAAATCAAAACCACAGTGAGATACCATCTCACACCAGTTAGAATGGCCATCATTAAAAAATCAGGAAACAACAGGTGCTGGAGAGGATGTGGAGAAATAGGAACACTTTTACACTGTTGGTGGGACTGTAAACTAGTTCAACCATTGTGGAAGTCAGTGTGGCGATTCCTCAGGGATCTAGAACTAGAAATACCATTTGACCCAGCCATCCCATTACTGGGTATATACCCAAAGGAGTATAAATCATGCTGCTATAAAGACACATGCACACGTATGTTTATTGCAGTACTATTCACAATAGCAAAGACGTGGAACCAACCCAAATGTCCAACAACAATAGACTGGATTAAGAAAATGTGGCACATATACACCATGGAATACTATGCAGCCATAAAAAATGATGAGTTCGTGTCCTTTGTAGGGACATGGATGAAACTGGAAAACATCATTCTCAGTAAACTATCGCAAGGACAAAAAACCAAACACCGCATGTTCTCACTCATAGGTGGGAATTGAACAATGAGAACTCATGGACACAGGAAGGGGAACATCACATTCCGGGTACTGTTGTGGGGTGGGGGGGGGGGGGGGCAGGGACAGCATTAGGAGATATACCTAATGCTAAATGACCAGCTAATGGGTGCAGGAAATCAACATGGCACATGAATACATATGTAACAAACCTGCACATTGTGCACATGTACCCTAAAACCTAAAGTATAATTAAAAAATAAATAAATAAATAAATAAAATAAAATTTTACAACCACTCCTGAAAAAAAAAAAAAAAAAAAAGATCCTAAAACACATTGGGAGTGGCGTGAGCAGTAACCCAAGACCCCCAAATACATACTTTACAAGGAGAGAAGGACCATGAGTAGAGAGCAGTGAGACTTCTGCGCATGTGTGTTGCCTTCAGAATCCACCTCTTACATCTCCTACTCTGAGGAGAAAAATTAAGCAGTGTCCCCAACCACTGTGCTCTGAAATTCATCATCTGCACCCAGGAAATGTGCCTGTCACAGGAACTTCCAGACGATGACACACTGTACGAGGGATAATCATACAGGCCTTCCTGGGAAAAGCAGGGCTCCTCTGAAGGGTGAATTTGACTTAACCCTCTGTTGTCTCTTCTAAAACTGTCTTAGAGCTACCCGGCAGTCTAAGGCTTTCCTTCCTCTCCACTCTCCTTCGCAGGGTTCAGGCCTACAACATGGCCCAACCTGGTCAAACCTCTTCTGGCTCCTTCTCTACGTTCTCTCACAAGCATTTCTCCTCAATAAATACCATAAACATTTAATCCTGTCTTGGCATCTGCTTTTTGAGAACCTGGGCCAACATAGTGCTAGCAAAAGAGATCCGAGAAAGTAGGTAGTAAGATGGGGATTTGGAACTGGCACAGTCACTATTCAACTGTCAAAAGGATTCCAATCGGGTTGGTAGGTAGGGCATAGACAGTACTTAGCACCAGGTGGCAGCTCAGTGGCTAGAGATCTCACTGGTGGTGACCTGAAAATATGTCCTGGTGATGGGAAATGAAGTGGCTGATGCAATGATTCAGGCATTGTAAAGATACAGTGTTTGAGGGGCAAACAATGCCTTCAAAAACACATCAGTTAGCTGGTTATAGCTAAATCGCTCAATTATAGTGATAACCTACAGAGAGATGACAGACCCGGGACTACTAACAAGTAGTTAATGACTCAGTTGGAAAGCCAGGCAACAGAGAGACCTTTATCACCTGTAATGCAGTGGCAGAAACAGCTGAGAGACAGGCTGAATGAATAATTGTAGCAGTCAGGATCCAAAAAATTTTGAATGCTTAGCCAAAGTGGGTGTTTTATGCAAAGATCAGGGCCTCGGTGAGGAAAATATAGGATCCTCCAAAATGAAATGGAGAGATATAGGTGAATGCACCTAGAGATGTTAGCTCTGCAGACCCCCCAAACCCCTCTGAATTTGAAGAGGTAGGCCACCTTCCCTAATAAGAGCTAGAGTTTCTATCACCGCAGAAGAGGCTACAGAATGACACACCCCTACCCAACCTGCCATGTAACGCGTGAATCTCACAGGAGCTACCCTCATTACCTCTTCCAGCCGCCATCAGAGCCATATCACTGTAGGGTAAATGCCCCTGATGACAATAACTTAATCATATCCTTAGAATGACCTTGTATGGCAGATGTACCTGAATGTGTGTCCTGAGCTAGGGAATCTGGGTGTGGCCAACCCAGAGATTTGTTCCTCATCTGTGAGGAACATCTAGCACCCCCCGCCTCCCATGTTTCTGTGGAACACAAGTTGTACGGGTGATTGAGGTCCTGAGTTTTGGGTTGGATGAAGGTTGCCAGGTGGAGGTTATTACAGGGAAGGCGTTAAGTGAAAATGTTGTAGAAACTGCTTGCTATTGGCAAGCAGTTGCAGTTTTCCTGCCCAGTCTGCCGCCACTGGACTGTAGGATGGTAGATATGTTGTCCAGCCCACGGCCCCTGGACTGGAGGGACAGAGGTGGTTCTCCTGTTCCACCCACTGCCACTGGACTCTCTCCTCTGTACGTAATCCCCCAGTAAAACCCCATGTCTCATTTGCTGGCTCTGGGTCTCTTCTTTGGCCTCTTGAACCTGGTACCTTCCCTATTCATGTTAATTAATGTTCAGCACAACAATCTCTCTTCAACCTGGCCAGAGAGGTGCTGGCCTCATAAGTGATAATGAAACAGACTATATGACAAAAGAGTTGCAAGAATTAGCTTGTTTATACAAGTAAGATCCAGAAAACACAAAACAACCCCCAGGTTAGAATTTGAGCAGACTTGACTAAGGGGGCTTGAGTGTAAGACTAGATAAGCAAGAATTTTTTTCAGTTTGGATTATTTCTTGACGATGCAGAATTTAACAACTTAGTCTTCAGAAGATGAAGCAAACTTCATCTTATAGTAGTTTTTAGCACCTTAGGAAAGCAAAGGCCTATGCTCAGTGAGTGAGAACACCTGATATAGCTAACAGAGAAAGCTATAGCTAACAGAGAAAGGAACAAAGAGGCTGAGGTCATTTGGTACGCTAGAATGGATACATAACCAAAGGCAAGAGACCCACCTGAAGGCTAGGTTCCACAGGAACGGTGCAAGGTCCTGTCATTCACCAACGACATTAGGTATGCTCTGTTGAAAGGAGGAGCAGTATCATCAAGACGTTCAGTTGTAGCTCCCCTCTTCAGGCCAGTGCCGAAGATAGTCACAGCTGTCATAGAGCTGAGCTCATTAACATCCACGAGGATGATTCCCGCACCAATAGAAGCCAGGTGACAGTGTATAATCACCAGAAGCCAGGAGACTGCAATTATAATAATTACAGGCAAGGCCACGAGACCAGCTAAGGAAGCTTTTTCCTCACAGAGTTATGGAAATAGTTAATAGAGCATAACATCTCCAGGGGCAAAAGAGATGAATAGCTAAGAAGTATGCTGCTTAACATCTATGACCAAAAAAGGAAATAATGGAGGAGCAGAGGGATGAGGGCAATTGCTCCAATAAAAAGTAATGAGATCTTGCTGGTTTCTCAGGCCTGAGCCAGTTTTCAAATCTGGATCCCATTGATCAACAGAGTGGCCTGGTCCCTTATAAGAGGACTTTGCAGCATCGTGGCAATTACATACTGTAATGACTCCCCCAGTCCTTCCCAAGGGGAGCTATGTCCATTTACTTGGGTCACTGTACACTGAAGTAAGAGGAATTAAAACAGCTGGAGAACTGGGGCCTGAGTTGACATTAGGCCATCATCACAGCTTCTTACTGGAGTGGGGGTTTATTGGAACCCTATGATAAATACAGTCCTTTCTAAAAATCCAACTCACAGTAGACAAGGGGGACTTACTAACTGTTCACTTATCCAGTGCTCAAGTGTACAATTGGAATTGTTATATTTTGCAGTTAGAACAACCCCTCACATACTTAGCCTATAGGGAAGAGTATTCTTAGGAGGTATGACAAAGTGGAAACCCATAAAATTGCCCTTCCCTAACCAGGACAGTAAATAAAATAAAACATTACATATCTGGAGTGAAGAGGAAGATACGATGGCAGAAATTAGTACCACATTTAATAACCTAAAGAATTCAAGGGCAATGATCCCAATGTTATCTCCATTTAATTTGCTACTCTGCCCCCTATAGAAACTATTTGTACCCTTCAGTGTCATTTTAGACTACTGCAGGCTTAAAAGTAGCATCTTGAATCACTGCTATTTTTTAAATATAATTTCCTTGCTAGAACCAAAAAAATGAAGTCTCAGTTATATGATATAGGACCATCAGCTCACATTCAAGTGGACTGAACAAAAATAATTCATTTACGGTTTTGCTCAGGGCTGTGTTAATGATCTGCCCTCTGACACAAAACAGTGCCAAAAGATGTGGACCACCTGAATAACCCCAGAGTATCACATTGATCAGTTAAATTGTTGACATCATGCCAATTGAGCAGAACAAGCAAGAGATGGCTAACACACTGGGGAACTTGGCAAGACATGTGTGCTTCATGAATTGAATGTTAAGACCTGTGATGATTCAGGGGCATGGCACTTTAGTAAAAGTCCAAGGGTGCAATAGTCAGTGGCCTGGCTGGATATATCTTCCAAAATAAGAGGCACATTATTGCATCTTATATCCCCTACCAGAAAGAAGGAAGCACTGTCTCATTGGCCTCTTTGAATCTCAAAATATCATATTCCACACCTAAGAATACTGCTTCAGCCCATATACCAGGTGATATGGGAAGTTTCCAACTTTTAGCTGGTCTAGGAGCAGTGCAGGACTCTGTAGTTGCTCAAAGAGGCACTGCAAGCCATCCTGTTACTTGGACCAAACAATTGAGCAGACTCTTACTGTGTGCAGATTCCGTTAGTGGAAAAGGACACAGTATGTAGCTTATGACGAACAGCAGTGAGAGGACCACAATGCAGATCCCTGGAAATCTGGAGCAAGACCATGCTATCCATTCAAGGAAATGATATGCCTTGTAAGACACAGGCATGCAACGGATCCTTACTAGAGATGAATGTATGAAAACAGGCAAGCTTTCCCTCCCAAGTCATATGGTCAGAGGGTCCCAGCAGTTCATCATAAAATGGAAATGCTATATCCATGGTTGAATCCAAGCCATATTTAATATTAGATTTTGATTGAGGTTAAAAGTTACCTTTCCAGTTTTCTCCTATAGGCAACAAATATTATTATACGATTTTTCTTTTTGATAAAAATCAGCTTATTATCCTTTAGGGGCAAGTGTAAAATGCAACCAAATGAATTAATCTTAGCAAACCTTAAAAACAACTAATAAGGTATTCGCATGGTACAAAAGAATATTATTCTAGCATCAAGAGTTTAAAGTAAGAAATTTCCTCTAAGTTTTGAAAATATTTTCATGCTTTTAGTTAACTTTTAATCTTATTTTAATATCCTAGAAGTATGCTTATTGATAAATTATTTATGTAAATATTAATGCTTAAACATTTTAATATTTAAAATATTAAATAATTTATCTTTAAGTATGCTTAAGATAAATTATTTTTACAAATTATAAATTACAATATGTAGGGCTTTTATGTAGTATGCATTGACAAAATATGCTAGAAAAATATTGTCAAAGCTTGTATGTTTATTGCAGCACTATTCACAATAGCAAAGACATGGAACCAACCTAAGTTTCTATCAACAGTTGATTGGATAAAGAAAATACGGTATATACACATTATGAAATATTCAGTCATGAAAAAGAATGAAATCATGTCCTTTGCAGCAACATAGATGGAGCTGAAGGCCATTATCCTAACTGAATTAACTCAGAAATAGAAAATCAAATAGCACATGTTCTCACTTATAAGTGGGAGCTAAACAATACATACCTATGGGCATAAAGAAAGAAATAATAGACATTGGAGACTCCATAAGGGGGCGAGAGCTGAAAAATTTCTTCTTGGGTAAAGTGTTCAATATTTGGGTGCTGGTTCACAAGAAGCCCGATCCCTGCCATTATGCAGTATAGCCATACCACAAACATTCACATGTACCCCTTGAATTAAAAAAAAAAAAAAACTGCCAAAGTACTTGTCAACACTTACAACATATACAATAATACTAGTATATATAATTCTTACCACATTGTTTTAAATGGACAGATTTACAAATTTGGTAATTTGCACCATCTCACAATAGGTCTATTAAGTATATTTTTAAAGAGAAATAATTCTCCAAGAGTAAAGAAATGTTTACATTTCTTTATTATACAATAAAATATTATGCAACCATTTCAAAACATGTTTTCAAATATAATTAAATGGCAGGAATAACTCTTATGAAACAATCTCAAATTAGAATAACCTAAACTTGCAATGTAATATAATTATATTTTGTTCAAATGCCTCTCTTTTCCATATATTCTAAAGTGAGTATAATTTTTTTAATGTGAAAAATTCATATATTAGAAATACATGTATTATGTATAAATATATATTATAGATAAATATAAGATGAATAAATTTATTCAAAGCTACTATAGAATTATTGAAACTGTTATATATCATCTATTGCATTCATATGTCATAAGGTTTTATTCCCTATTTAGAACCTGATAAGACAGACAATGACATGTCTTTCTTCATTGTAGTTGTATCAGTTGTCCATTTTGTTCAATGGTCTTCATATAATAATGTAAAATATATACAGTAATAATGATGCTATATATATATTTACTCAAACAGAAACCTTGTGCCAAGAACACACAAAGCATCGTGATCACATTAAAGACAGCACTGAGAACCCATTAGTAAAAATATAGACTTTTTTTTTTTTTTGAGACAGAGTCTTGCTGTCGCCCAGGCCGGACTGCAGTGGCGCTATCTCGGCTCACTGCAAGCTCCGCCTCCCGGGTTCACGCCATTCTCCTGCCTCAGCCTCTGGAGTAGCTGAGACTACAGGCACCCACCACTGCGCCCAGCTAATTTTTTGTATTTTTAGTAGAGAAGGGGTTTCACCGTGTTAGCCAGGATGGTCTCGATCTCCTGACCTCGTGATCCGCCCGCCTCGGCCTCCCAAAGTGCTGGGGTTACAGGCGTGAGCCACCGCGCCCGGCCGTAAAAATGTAGACTTTCTGAAAATTCCTGCTCAGACACAAAATGCCATAAATGGAGCCAAAGTCCAGAGAATGAAATGTTATATATAATTCATTTTTCTCACATATAAGACTATATATATATAATATATAAAACATATATATATATCTTGCAGATCTCTGCTTAAAATGTTCAGTACTTTTGACTTTTATACTTATGTAATACAATTGTAATGACTTTTATTACCCTTGTCTATTAATTCTAATATCATTGTCAGTTTTATATTATTTTGAAGTGATCAATTTTTCTTCTTAGCGTATTTCATATTTTCCTACTTTTTTGCATGCCCAGTAATTTTGTTGGATGCCAGATATTGTAAATTTTACCTTATTTGGTGCTAAATAGTTTTTTTTGTTTGTTTGTTTGAGACGGAGTCTTTCTCTGTCGCCCAGGCTGGAGTGCAGTGGCGCAATCTCGGCTCACTGCAAGCTCCGCCTCCCGGGTTCACGCCATTCTCCTGCCTCAGCCTCCTGAGTTGCTGGGACTACAGGCGCCCGCCAACATGCCCGGCTAATTTTTTGTATTTTTAGTAGAGACGGGGTTTCACCGTGTTACCCAGGATGGTCTCGATCTCCTGACCTCATGATCCGCCCGCCTCGGCCTCCCAAAGTGCTGGGATTACAGGCTTGAGCCACCTAAATAGTTTTTATTTTCCAGTAAATATTCTTGAGTTGTATTCTGGGACACAGTTAACTTACTTGGAACAGTTTGATTCTTTCTGGTATTTCCTTTAAAATTAATTTGATGGAAATACAGCAGCATTTACTCTAAGGCTAATTATTTCCCTTTAATGAGGTGTTAGGAGTTTGTGTCCCCGTCAAAAAAGTTTTATTGGAAGTTCTAACACCTAGTACCTCCTAACGTGACCTTATTTGGAAGTAGTGTATTTGCATATTTAACCATGTTAAGATGAGGTCGTTAGAGTGGGCCCTAAGCCAGCCTGACTGGTGTCCTCATGAAAAGGGGAAGTGTGGACATCCACACACAAAGGGCTAAGGTGGCCATGTGAAGATGGACATAGAGATAGGAGTTATGCTGCCACAAGCCAAGGAACGCCTGAAAACCACCAGAAGTTATGAAAGAGATATGGAACAGATTCTCCCTCATACCCCTCAAAAGGTTGTCAACACATTCATTTTAGACTTCTGACCTCCAGAACTGTAAAACAATACATCTCTGTTGTTTAAGCCACCCAGTTTGTGGCACTTTGTTACTACAGGCCTAGGAAACTATACATGAAGCAAGGCTTTCTGAGCATTCTACCCAATGCCCTGTGAACAATTAGTTTTTTTTCAGTCTGACTATGGCAATAGGCCATATTCTTAGCTGTCTGTGAGGTCTGACTACCGTTGCCTCAAATCCTTTGAGGTAGTTCTTTCCATAGCCTTGAGTAGTTTCCTCTCATGCATGCACTGATCAGTATTCTGCCAAATATTCCAGAGTACCCTTTGCAGACCTCAAAGTTTTCTCTGTGTAGTTCTTTTCTCTGAGGTACTTTGTTCTGCAAACCGTAGCAATCTTGGTCTCCCACTAAGTCTTACATCTGCATCCTTAACTGATAGAGTCTACTGTTCTCCATCTGGTTCCCCTAAGTACTACAGCCTGGTAAAGCTCTCAAGACTGAAAGCTCAAGGTGAGTAATTGCAGGGCTCACCCCATTATCTCTCAATGATTACTGTCTTTCCTTCCCTCATGTCCAATTTCTTGAAAACCACTGTTTTATATATTTGGTCTAGTTTTCTTCATTGTTTCAGCTATGAGGGTAAATCTCATATATGTAGTATTTGTTTTTATTACTGGCATATTTTTATAAGTTTTCTGCAGTAATTTCCCACACAGCGTACAGAATGAAATCGTAAACATATACTTCAGTACATATCACTGCTTTACTTTAGGAGAGTCCAAATAAAATCCAAAATCTATCTTATGTATATAAATTATCTTTCATGGTCCGGTCCATGCCTATTTATATTTGACTGTATTTTTTCTTCAGTGGCTATGCATCAGCTCACTGATCTTTCATTTCCTCACATGCACAAGGATGTTTATCTTTGGAGCATATAAGCTTGCAATTCTCTAGGCCTGGAGTGCTTTTCCTAGATTTTCCCATGTGTACCTGCCTTTCATTTCACAGGTCTTAGCCCAAATACGTACTCAGAAAAGCTTTCCCTGAGCTTGTCTAACCTAGCATACCTACCTAGTGTCTCTATTACTCTGTTTTGTTTTTTATATAGGTTGGGCATCCCAAATCTGAGAATGCGAAATGTCAAATGCTCCAGAATCTGAAACTTTTTGGGCATTGACTTGATGCCCATTGAAGGAACTGCTCATTAGAGTATTTCTGATTTCAGATTTTTGGATTTGTAAACATGAGTGCACATATTCCAAATCCAAAAAAAATCCAAAATATGAAACACTTACGATCCCAAGCATTTTGGATAAGAGATATTCAGCCTGTACCATGTTTCACCATCTGTAGTATTATACTTAGTTAGCTTCCCATGTTCCCTTAAAATACAATTTTACTTTCTTATTTGTAGCTATTTCTCCAGGGTATATATCAGTGTCTGTTGCATAGTAATGCTCATTAAATTCTTTTGGACACTGGGTAAAAAATTTTTAAACAAATAATGTATGCAGCTAAAATATAAAATAATGCATTCATCTTCCATTCCCCTGAGTTATTAATAAGTTAATGATGTTTTGCTTTATCCATATTTGTCATTTAGAAAGGTAACCTTCATACTTAGAGAGTGTTTGATATTGCACACCCTTACACAAAGTGGTATGTTGTTACTGTTAAAATAGTTAAGTTTATGTTATCTGCTTATATGTTAGTGGGAAAAAATAAGTTAGCATACATGTTCTATAAGAACTAAAAATAAAGTTCTCTTTTGCACTACCTTAAATGGTGTGTCTGGCATTAAATGAAAGAATGGAATATTCAGAAACTTCAGATTTATATAATAGTATTTACTATTCCCATTATCAATCATTTCTATAACTAAAATTTCTACTACTTCTCTAATAGCAAACCAATCTTCAAATGTGACATTTAAGGAAATATAGTTATATGCTTTAGTTGCTGCTCTAAAACTTATAATTATTGAAAAACCTCAAGCAATTTATTAAATGAAATCATCAGCATTATATAACTATAGCTATACAATATCAGTCTTAGAAAAACATTATTCTCATATAAATAATATAAATATGACACAAGAAAATAAGGAAGAACTGTGTATGTAAAACACATGTAAAAACATATGCTTCTAGATGAAAATTTCAGTTGAAAGAATCTTTTAATATAGAATAATGGTGTTTGTAGTGGTAGAAGGAAAAGTTGCTCTATCTCTTTATGCAAATCACATTTCATAATGTGGACAGGCACCAATAAAATTAGTTTTGTTTAAATTCCTAGTATAAAGTAATGCTAATGGGTCATTTTTAAAAACGTATGATAATTTCAGACACTACAGACTCCAAGAAGGTTTTCATTACAACCACCCAGGGTCTTCTTTGTCCTTAGGCTTTGCCCAGCATCTGAATTGAATGTATGGTGCATAATTTCTATATGTTGAATTTTGCATGTATCATGGTTAGCAATAAGTAGATCTATATCCACCGATAATTTCACTGTATATCTTCACATTTGATTATTTTCTCAGGAAATAATTTACTTTTTCACAGGAGATGGAAATATTTCTTGTAGACAGATAATAATATTCATGGTTGATAAATATTGCAACTGGAGTTTTAGAAAGGAACAATCCAGATGGAAACTTATTAGATGTATGAACATGCATGAATAAAAAGGCATTATATATATTTTTATACATACACACATGTATATATGCAGTATCAATATTTATGCATTTATCTCATAATGTGGGTTTAAATAAATTCTATGATTAATTATGTTCAAAACATAATTATCATTCTTCATTTTCCAACTGCTGCTTATTCCTGTCTAGAATCAATTAATGGCAATTCAAAAATATGTTTAAACATTAAAAAAATTCTGTTTATAAACATAGTGCAAAGTAAGTACCTTTCTGTGTTAATTTTTACCCAAATATTCAGCTGTTACTAAATTCAATTTAAGAGACTGGGTCTCTAATATAATCAATTGGCATAAAGAATATCAGCTTTCCATGCTCAAGTTTTGCAGTTATTGAGAAGTCCACAGGAAGGCAAATGGCAGTCCAAATTATCACAATTACAGGTTAAGTTGATCTTTGTGAGAGTCTAATTGCTGTGGGCAAGTGTGTTTCTTAATAGTGACTGCTGAATTAAATATGCTTACTCATATAAGCAAGCGGCTTGAAAACCACTGCCTTCCCTGACTAAATGATCAGGAACAATGAAAAATATTTTCTATGTGGGCAGGCCCATTCCCAAGAAGGACAAGGAGGAAGGAGCTATGCTACATAAAGGTTTGAGCTGATGAACAGCCTAAGAAACAGGACAACCTTCTCCACTTAGGGACACAGGAACACTTCATCTCTGACTCTTCCATATCCTAGGATATTTCCTTATCCTCATGGTCAAAGATGGCTTATCAACACCACATTTTCATTTTAACTTACTGGAATGAGAAATAAAGGGCAAGCAGGTTCCTTTGGATGATATGATTCAGAATTTACGTACATCATTTTATTAACCTCTTTTTGTTACAGTTTATTCTCATGACCACAAATAGCCATAAAAGAGGCTGGGTGGGCTTTCCAATTTATTTTATGAGACTTAAGGAATAGAATTTAGTTCTATGTTAATATATACCTCATAATTTAGATTAGCCACTATTCTATCATTTTATATATATATATGTACATATATATAATTTTGGTTATGTTAAAGGTTATCAGATAAAAGTACACTTTTAAAAAAATCAATTAGGTTACAATGTGCAAACTTCAAGCTCAGATAGCAAAGGATAACACATTTTCGGAATCAATTGTTTTCCTAAATTTCATTTAACAGATAGTAAGAGTTTAGATATAGAAGGATATCCTCACCAAGGCACTGAAACCTATTACATTTTAGAAAATGAGACTTGGAAGAGAGAGTTTGGATCATGAAGGATACCTGTGATTCGATTTCACAAGAAATTTACAGTCTTAATTTCTAAGGTGCTGAACACTGTATGATTTCTTCCAGGTCTATAGCTTGAGCTCTTTTGTATTTGCCTGCTTCCTTAATGTTGGTGTTCTCCACAGGTTCCATCACCAGGTCACTTCCCATTACTCTGTACATATGCTTCCCTTGGAACGTCTTCCACTTTCCTGTTAGCAGTCACCATCTGTATATTAATACATAGTCATGCACCACATAATGACGTTTCAGTCAACAATGGACCACATATGACAGTGGTACCGTAAGATACTATGGAGACCAGGTGTGGTGGCTCACGCCTGTAATCCCAGCACTTAGGAAAGCAAAGGCAAAAGGATTACTTGAGCCCGGGAGTTTGAGACCAGCCTGGGCAACATAGTGAGACACGGTTCTCCACAAAAAGGAGGAAAGAAGAGATATAATGGAGCTGAAAAATTTCTATCACCTAGTGATACCTTGATAATCTTGGCCCTATGTAGGCCTAGGCTAACGTGCATGTTTGTGTCTTAGTTTTTAACAAAAATTTTAAAAATTAAAAAAAGTTATAAAATCTTACAGAATAAAGACATAAAGAAAGAAAATATTTTTGTACAGCTGAACAATGTGTTTGTGTTTTAAGCTAAGGATTATTACAAAGGAGTCAAAAAGAAATTTAATGTTTACATAAAGTAAAAAAATTACAGTAAGCTAAGATTAATTTATTACTGAAGAAATTTTTTTATAAATTTACTGTATCCTAAGTGTACAGTGTTTATAAGGTTTACTGTAGTATACAGTAATATCTAGGCCTCTACATTCCCTTACCACTCACCCACTGACTCACCAACAGCAACTTCCAATTCTGCAAGCTCCATTCATGGCAAGTGTTCTGCACAGGTGTACTATTTTTTATGTTTTATGCCATACTTTTAGTGTATATTTTTCTCTAGTTTGTATACACAAATACTTACCATTAAGTTACAATTGGCTACAGTATTTGGTACAGTGACATGCTACACAGGTTTGTAGCCCAGTAGCAATAGGCTATACCATCTAGCTTAGGTGTGTAGTAGGCTACACCATCTCGATGTGTGTAAGTACACTCTGATTTTCCCACAATGACTAAATCACCTAAAGATTTATTTATCAAAATTATTCCCTGATCATTAAACAATGCCTGAGTATATAATGCCTGGTAAAAACTTGAAAAGTAGACCACAAAGTTTTGCTTCCATAGTTAAAGAGAGAAAATCACCCAGAATCAGAATGTATATCATTATGTGACATCTGAGTGGTCCTCATTTATTACATAAATATTAGCCAACCCAGAATCTATTGCCTGCATATATGTTTTTTGAATCTACCTATTTTCCTATACTTGCTGATTGATATAGCTAAGCTTAGTTTACTCATCATCCCATGTACAATTTATAACTTTATAAAGAGACTTTTTAAATCACCATTTCAATTTTACTAATGATGAAATTAAGGTACAGTAATAACAGTTATCTATGTCACATGCTTAGAGATTAGAAAGGCCTGGATTTCACATCAAGCAGTGATATCCCACAGCCCATATTCTACAGCCTATTCTGTGTTTTATCTCCTGCAACTCCCTAAAGCCCTTCATCGTCTGTCACTTCTACCATAGCAACAGATTCCTTCTGTCTTGTCCTTCACCTGTGGTATCAAATAAAACCCAACCAAATTCATGCTAATTACTACCCATGAATAATAATAGAAACTATGATTTCTCAAAAGTTTGAGTTTTCCAGTGCCTATCCCTGACCACATCTCCAGCTCTATCTTTGACAAGTCCATGCCCTAGACTTTTACTCCACCAGTATCAGACTGCTTGTAATTCTCTCTTCACCATGTTCTTCCTTTTTATTTTTGCTCAGGTTTTATCCTCTGCCTAAAGATTATTCCTTTCCCATATTACCACCATTATTTACTTGAATAACTTAGCCATTCTTTGAGGTACAGTTCATTGTTTATCTCCTTCAAGAATTTTCATCGATTAGGCAGGTTAGTCATTCTTCAGGATTTCCATAATGAATTTTGCATATTTCTATCATTTCTCTTACCAAATTAAATTATAATTACATTTAAATGTTTTCTTCTGCTTCAGTGGTTGTGATCACCCAGATATCAGAAGTTACCTTATATTTTTCTCTCCTTATACTTTTCTCATGAATGTTCAATGACTGAAAATTCACAGAGAATAAAACTAGAATGTCAATATATTTCTCATTACTTACAACTATAACTAAAAGAGGACCAGTCAAGTCTTCTGACAAGCTACACGGGAGGATATATTAGTCAAGATAAGCCAGGCTTTGTTGCAGTAACACACAATCCAAAAACTGTAGTGGCTCACGCAGCGAAAATGTATCACTCACATATAATTCACTGTAGATCTGAAACTCTCCATGGCAGCTCTCTGCTGTGAGTAACCCATTGATCCAGAATACTTTGAATACTTTGAAACGATCCTAGTGACTTTGACATCTCAACATGAGGTCAGTACTTTCGTTAGAATAGGGAAGAGAGAGACCTTAGAATTATGCAGGGTATTATACTCCCTTATCCAAGAAGTGCCTTGCATCACATTTGCTTATATTTCAATGACCACAAATAGTCACATTTTCCACCTAACTAGCTATAAGGGGACTGGAATATAGTCTTCACTTATATCCAGGAAAGAAAAGAAAATTACAAATTATAATAAATTACATACATGGGTGACACACGCATTTGAGGCAAATTTTGAAGTTGGGATTTTATATTTATATAAAAATTTTCATTTGCTGCAGTCACCAAAGAAATGAATTGCACTTAATTGGAAAGAGTATTTCCTTACTCCAACTAATTTTCAGATATTATAGTTTAAGTGCTTTTGTTTATAAAAATAATAATTATTGAGAATGAAAGTAATTATTGAGAATGAAAGATTTTTTCCAGAAACATCAATTTAATCATTTTATGAAACCCTAAAATATCAATTTAATCATTTTATGAAACCCTAAGTATCTGAAAGGCACATATATGGACAACATTGTTTCCAACATTTATAGATTTATTTTACTGTGTTTTAAGTCAACATTATCTCAGGGATTTACATTGAGTCATATTACAGAAAGTGTCACATAGACTCACTCAATACAGTACTATTTTAGAGATGTTTAAAAAATACGTTTCCTAACTTGAGAATTTCCTCTTTATCATAAAACATGAAAGAAATTAATCCCAGATCACAGACAAAAAAAAATAAACAAAACAGAGCAGATCTTCCAAACAACCAGTTTGTTATATTCTTTTGAGTCATTTGTATATCAAATGAGTACATTTAGTTCTTTGTTTTGATCACAAGAGCTCCTGATGCCATGATGTTGCATCTTCACTTCTGTCAGCTACATACAGCCATGTGTTTCCATTTTTGTACATTGATATATTCTTTGGTGCTGTGCTTTAATGTGTTTCCCAAAGTTTATGTGTTAGAAATTTGATCCCCAATTCATTAGTGTTGGGAGGTGGGGCCTAATGGAGGATATTTTGGTAATGTGGGCACTCATCATATGAGTGGATTAATGCTGTTATAGCAGGAGTGGGTTCCTTATCTCAGCAAGGGATTCCTTGGGAAAGAACGACTTTGGCCTCCTTTTGTCTCTCTCCCCACCTCTTTTCCCATCTGCCTTATGCCATGAAATAATGCAGCAATAAGGGTCTCACAAGATGCTACTCTCTCAATCCTGGACTTTCCAGCTTCCAGAACTATGAGGAAATATATTCTTGTTCTTTTTTGTTTTTGTTTTTGTTTTGTTTTTGAGACAGAGTCTCGCTCTGTAACCCAGGCTGGAGTGCATTGGTGCAATCTTGGCTCAGTACAACCTCCACCCGCTGGGTTCAAGCGATTCTCCTGCCTCAGCCTCCCAAGTAGCTGGGATTACAGGTGTCCGCCATCACTCCCAGTTGATTTTTCTTTTGTATTTTTAGAAGAGAGGAGGTTTCACCATGTTGGCCAGTCTGGTTTAAAACTCCTGACCTCGAGTGATCTGGCCGCCTAGGTCTCGCAAAGTGCTGGGATCATAGGCAGGAGCCACGGCGCCTGGCCCTTGTTCTTTTTTTTTTTATATAAATTTAACAGCTACAACTGGAATTTTGTTACATGAATATATATATGCATAGTGGTGAAGTCTGAGCTTTTAGTGTAACCATCACCTGAATAGTGTACATTGTACCTATTAATTTCTCATCCTTCACCTCCTCCCATCACCCCACTTTTCAGAGACTCCAGTGTCTATTATTCCACCCTTTATGTCCATGTATATGCATTATTTAGCTCCTGTTTGTAAGTGAGAACATGACTTTCTGCTTCTGAGTTGTTTCCCTTGTGAAAATAGCCTCCAGGCTGGGCGCGGTGGCTCACGCTTGTAATCCCAGCACTTTGGGAGGCCGAGGCGGGCGGATCATGAGGTCAGGAGATCGAGACCACGGTGAAACCCCGTCTCTACTAAAAATACAAAAAAAAATTAGCCAGGCGTGGTGGCGGGCGCCTGTAGTCCCAGCTACTCGGGAGGCTGAGGCAGGAGAATGGCATGAACCCGGGAGGCGGAGCTTGCAGTGAGCCGAGATTGCGCCACTGCACTCCAGCCTGGGCGACAGAGCGAGACTCCGTCTCAAAAAAAAAAAAAGAAAATAGCCTCCAGTTCGACCCCTGTTGCTGCAAAAGACATGATTTCATTCATTTTTATGGGTAACTAGTATTCCACTATGCACGCACGCACACTCGTGTGTGTGTGTGTAATATATACCACATTTTCTTTATTCATTCATCCATTGATGGACACTTAACATTGATTGCATATTTTTGCTATTGTGAATAGCTCTTCGATACACATTTGATGGCAGGTGTCTTTTTGATATGGTGATTTAGTTCCGTCTATGTTTATACCCCGTAGTGGGGTTGCTGAATTGAATAGTAGTCCTATTATCAGTTCTTTGAGAAATATCCAACTAGAGGTTTTACAAATTTATGTTCCCACTAACAGTGTATAAGCTCTCCCTTTTCTCTACATCCTTGCCAACATCTGATTTCTTTTTGTATTTTCAGTCTAACCATTCTGACTGATGTAAAATGATTTCTCACTGTGGTTTTAATTTGCATTTCTTTGATGATTAGTGATGTTGAGCATTTTTTCATATACTTGCTGTATGCTCTTTGTAAATCACCCAGTCTCTGATTTTATGTCATAGCAGCACATAACAGACTAAGACATTGGCTTTATTATTTTTCAGATTGTCAGATTATATTGCTTTTTTCTTTTTTTAATGGAGTCTTACTCTGTCACCCAGGCTGGAGTGCAATAGCACAATCTTGGCTCACTGCAACCTCTGCCTCCCAGGTTCAAGCGATTATCCTACCTTAGCCTCCCTAGTAGCTGGGATTACAGGTACATGCCACCATGCCCAGCTAATCTTTGTATTTTTAGAGGAGATGGGGCTTCATCATGTTGGCCAGGCTGATCTCGACAAACTCCTGACCTCAGGTGATCCGCCCACTTCGGCCTCCCAAAGTGCTGGGAAAACTGGCGTGAGCCACTGCACCTGGCTATTGCCCTTTTCATATGGCTCCTTCAATTATTTATTTTTATCTTTTAAAGTTTTATATATCTTTTTAATCCTCTGAGCTGATGAAAGGTCATAAGCAGATAATCAAGTTACTCCTGTGTTCATTCTTGGGAATAAATATCTCAAAAAAATACTTTCTCCTGATAGAAAGGTCATATATGCCTGCTTCAGCCACAGGTTATACCCTTTTATATTGCTCTGTGGGTTAAAACTCCAAACTCCAGGGAGAAAAGAATCTGATTAGCTCTGCTTGATTCAGCTGCTCATTGCTGGGCAAATCAATTTAGACTGCACAGGGTCATGTGGCATAAACATGGGTGCTTATTAATCACCCATATGGGTCAGGTGGGAGGAAATTTAGCATAATAATGATAAAGCTGCTTTCTATGGTTTGTATCTAATTAATGTATACATTTCTACTAAAGCTAGCCTAGGATCATTTTCACAGTAGTTGTATGCCGAATTTATATTGCTTCCATTTTTTTCCTGAAGACCCGTAGTGTATCACCCCAACACTGCTGAAGCACAGAACTTGGAAACCTTTATTTACTATTCATTTCATTTTCAAAGTTCTTAAAACAAAGGTAAATTACTCAAATGCATATTGATGCTGCTGTGACTAAAAAAAGTATTGAGTTTATTTTTCAAGTTAAAGTTTTAAAGTCTTTTTGAAATTATTAAAATAATAGTATGTGAATATCAGGCAGTAACATTTAGTTTAACTATTAGGAAAGAAGTTTGTTCTTTATTTTGTGTTGTGTTTTGAAAAATTCTAATTCACCTGTTCAGTTTTGTTTGTCTGCCGTTTAAAGGAATCTTGTAAGTTGTGTGAAAAATTATGGATAAGACCTACAAAATGTTTTATAAAATATGCAAATATTAGAAAAGTTTTACAGAAGCTTTATTTATTTAGCTTTCATGCTTTTAAAAATCTAAATTTATTTAAATACCTTTATCTTTCTAAAAACTGGTATGCTATAATATAGTTAGAATTAAATCTAAGGCGTGGGCTCATCAGAAAATCTTTATTATAATCTATATTCTGAAGAAAATACAAAAATTATATAGTTTCATATACACCAACTACAATATTATTGCTAAAGATGAATGTGAAAACTTATTCTTGCCTTCTCTGTCTTCCCCCACTCACAATACACTATATTTTCAATGTGAAATGGTTTGATTTGAATTGCAAATCTTATCACACATATAGTTTTATTCTTTTCTATCTGGATGAGTGACAGTGGTGTATAAGAGTTAACAAACCTTATCCAGTCTTAAATACATTTCTGGTATTGAAAGCTAACAGAGCTGAAAGTTGAATGGGAGAAAGCTCAGCTCCTGTATTCATTCTTTTATTTGTGTTCTGAAAGGGCCTTATGGAGGAAACCTGATAGAAATGTCATGGCATTACTAAATAGATCGAAGTCCAAGGTAGGAAAATAAAAGGTTGGCTTTGCTGCTTCTTTTGTCATTTTACAAGCAGTGGATAGTGCTTTCAAATGAGGGCCTGAGGCTATGTGTGTCCTTTAATTCCCCAGCCCCTGAGAAGAAGTGAGTCCATCCCTCAATGTTCTACTGAAAGAAGCCTTTAAAGAAACTTTATGTTCCAAGAATACAAATCCCTTCTAAGGATGACAACAAAATGCGGGGGGCAGGGGGGAGGGGGAATCTCAATTAAAGAGGGGTGTATTCCTGCACACAGGAATATCCAACACCCACATGAGAACTGGTCTGGGAAGATTATCATCATGACTGCTTTGAAATGTATATTCTGTGATTGCTTGTACTTGGTTTTACTGGAAGATGGGGTTCAATCTTTAAATTGTATGTGAAGTAGAGTGACAATTTGAGTGTCACAGGAGATTATAGCTACATTGCTAATATATGACAATCAAGTAAGTGAAAACACTACAATGTTTTCTAATAAATTCCTAGAAAAATTAGCAACTTGTTTTTTATTAGAGGTCACAAAGTAGAGAAGCTAAGTGTTTGGAGTTATACAGTCCTGTGTCCATAATCCTGACCCATATCATTTCTAAGTTTCTACCTTGGACATGTTAGTTAATGTATGAGCTTCAGTTTCTGGCCTTATTAAGTGAGGATAACATTATGGAGTAGATTGAGCCCTCTCAAAGATTAATTGAAATAACATAGGTAAAGCATCAGAACATATTAGACTCTCAGGAATTAATTTATTTCTCCTCATTAAAATTAATTTGGCTCTAATACAGATGGTTGCATTTACTTTGATTTTTTAACTGATGACAATTATAGGTTATTCTAGTTCTGCCATTTAGAATAATTAAATATGATTAATCATTTCTTTTACAGAGTATTAATTGTTAGTGATTAAATAAAAATAAAAACCTGGAGCTCAATTTTCAGGCAGAATAAATGGATGCATACTGTACCTCATTCTCTCTTTAATCAGTGAAGCTTTGAGGGGCAAATTAGAATAATACACATCTGTGCTAGAATATGACAATATCTGAAAATAAAGCATTCTTTTGCCTAATAGTGTAACACTGCCATTGATAATGAGATGATAAAATATTTTAGATTGAGAAAACAAAATAGCTATAGATTTAACCTGAAGCTAATTAAGAAAAATGATGTAGATGTTAGCTCTATGGTTTAAATGAGATAATACCTGTAAACAGGTATTTATATGTCCCTCTTCTCCTGAGACAGTTCTGGGTTGCATGTGAAATACTAGTAATATTATTAATATGACCTTCTTCACTTTCAAAAAAGCACCATTATTCTAATTATTAGAAGAAAACATACATTTTTAGCTGATTTGGGGTAAAGCTTTCTAAATATGATTCAAAATCCATATGCAATAAAAGAAACTAGTGATAAAGTCAACTCTGCTAAACAAAACTATTGTATGAAAAGACACCATAAACAAAGTCAAAAGAAAATGAAAAACTGGAAAAAATTATTTGCAATATATATCACAGAGAAAGAGATACTGTTGAAAGGATTCTTAAAAACTGAAGAAAAAAGACCAAATCTCAGTGGATTAAAAAGAAAAATATGCAGATATTTGTCAACAGATATGCAAAATATTTCTAAGTACATTAAAAGATGTTCCATTTCACTCTTAACAGAAATGCAAATGAAAACTACCCTAAGGTACCAATTTTCACCTATGAAATTTGTAAAACTTCAAAAGCCTGATACCACACTCTGTTGGCAAAGCAGTGAGGAAACAGACACTCTCATACAACTGCTAGCAAATGTGCCACATGGTACAATCCCACCTCCAGCGTTTAACTAAAGATACAACTAGCTATTGGTCCTAAAGATACAACTTCACAAACGTAAAATAGCATGTGAACAATTTCATTTGCTGAGATATTATTTGCCATAACAAATTATTGGAAACATGAATTTCCATGGAAGCGTGAAGAAATAAACAAGCGTACAGAATCTCTACAAACTTAACATCGGTTGGTTTCCAAGATGTATTGTTTGGTGAAAAAAAAATAAGGTTCAAATAATACTTCATAATCCGCAGTTTTGAAAGAAAGAAACAAGAAAGCAATATATCTTCTTGCTATTTTTACGGCAAGAAACTTAGGAAAAATAAATCAGGATAATAAAAATCATTATCCCAAGTGAGTGGGAAAAAATGGAGTTAATGGGATGGGGTTGACAGTGAGAATTTGCTGAGCGCATTTTTTGCCATGTACAATTTCTTTAGTAGCGTTTTCTAGTTCCCCTTGTAGATATTTTTCATCTCCTTGGGTAAATGTATTCCTAGGTATTTTATTTTTTGGCTATTGTAAATGGAATTTTGTTTTTGAATTGGCTCTTAGCTTGAATGTGATTGGTGCATAGAAATTATACTGCTTTTTGTTCATTGATTTTGTATCCTGAAACTTTACTGAAGTCATTGATAAGTTTCAGGAGTCTTTTGGCAGAATCTTTATGGTTTTCTAGGTATAGAATCATATCATCAGTGAAGAGACAGAGTTTGACTTCTTCTGTTCCTATTTGGGTGCCTTTTGTTTCTTTCTCTTGCCTAATTGCTCTGTCTAGAATTCCCAGTACTATGTTGAATAGGAGCGGTAAGGGTGGGCAGTATTTACTCCTTATCTGCAGTTTTGCTGTCTGCAGTTTCAGTTCTCTGCAGTCAACCACATTCCAGAAATAAGCAATTCATAAGTTTCAACTTGCATGCCATTCTGAGTGATGTGATGAAATTTGCACTGGCCTACCCATCCTGCCAAGGACACGTATCATCCCTTTGTCCAGCAGATCCACACTGCTGACACTACCCACCTTTTAGCCACTTGGTAGCCCTTGTAGTTATCAGACCTACTTTCTCATGGCATTGCTTGTGTTCAAGCAAAGCCTTGTTTTACTTAATAGTGACCCCAAAGTGCCTCAGTAGTGATACTGGCAATTCAGATATGCCAAGGAGAACCTGTAAAGTCCTTCTTTTTTAAGTTAAAAGGTAAAAGTACTCAATTTAATGAGGAAATAGAAATCTTATGGGAATGTCGCTAAGATTTAGAGTAAGAACCAGTCTTTTATCTGTAAATTTGTGAAGAAGGAAAAAAAAATCATGTGCTGTTTTTCTGTCACACCTCAAACTGCAAAAGTCACGCCACAGTGCATGATAAGTGCTTAGTTAAGATGGAAAAGGTATTACATTTGTGGGTGGAACATGAACAGAAATGTGTTCTGACTGATCACAATCAGGTTTAGTACTATCCACAGTTGTATACATCCACTGGGGGTCTTAGAATGTGTTTCCCAAGGATAAGGGGGTTCTACTGTATAATTTTTATATACATTGACTTTTGAATCATGTTAATATTTCATATGTTCAAAAATAAAACAAAATCATAAGAGATAAAATAGTCAACCCCAAATTACATCTGAACAAAAGTAAACCTAACTCTTTTTGAAATTAAATCACACACAAGAAAAAGAATGAATTCAAGTGACTTTTGGACAGACTAACAGTATATACTTAGTGGTATCTGCTCTAATTATAAAAATAACCACAAAGGAATTGCTTAGTTGGTTTGTTTATAATTGTGGTATAAATATAATTAATCTAAAATTCTTCTACTTGTCACATAGGATAGGGCACATAGGTAAATACAGTTGACCCTCCGTATCAATTGGTGGGTTCTGCATCTGTGTGTTCAACCAACCACTGATTGACAATATTCTGCCAGGCATTTTTATAAGATAATATGTTTTGTATTGGCTTCTTACAAGAAAGTTGGTAACATGAAATGCAGAAATTATAAGTTTTTAAATAATATGTTTTATTTATATATTTAAGTATATTATGTACATTTTTAAAGTATGTATAAAATATGTGACAGATAATTTGTTAATTTCTTTATACTTTAAAGAGATTTTGCAAGCCAAGAAACTGATATGAATGCCCCAAAAGGAAAAAAGCAAAGGAGATAAAAGAAACATTACATAAAAGCAACTAAAATGACTGAAATAAGTAGGGGGAAAGTTTAAACTGACTACATATCAAAGGAACACAGTTAAAAAGCAGTTATAATTCCTCACCTTCAGCTTAATAAATATTAAAATAAATAATAACAAAATAGTATTAATTAAGGTTCACACTAATGACATGTTAGAGATTTAGGTGGGACTGTAAATTGGTATAAACTTCCAAGCAATTCATACAGGGTCTTAAAAAATGTGTATAATCTTGACTAAATAAGTTCATTTCTTAGAAATTATCCTAAATAAATAATCATGCTAATAGATGAAACAGGCAGATGTAGGAGAGTCCCCAGAGAATCTCCGGCCTGCCCCACAAGTGTTTACATCAGATGCTTTAGTACAGATGAGGGAACCTGCCCAGGATCTTATTTGGGGATGCTTGCAACAGACTGGGGCCTGACATGCACACTGGGAGAACGGGGTGGAGCCATCAGGAATTTGCACCTTCTGCAGAGGAGCCTGGCCTTGTCAGCTCATGTGTGGTGGCTTAGTATTCAATCTGTGAGGTGGGAGCCTATTGGCAGAACCCCTCTTTTTGCTGAGAGCTTTCTTTTAACAAATTCTGCTCTCCTCAACTTTCAATGTGTCCATGTGCCTAATTTTTCCTGGTCATGAGACAAGAACTGGGATATTAGCTGAGCTAAGAAGCAACAAATCCTGCACCAAGGCTTTGTGTTATAATGTTATTTTCCAGCATTGTTTGTATTATCAAAAAATTGTAAACAACTCAAATGTTCCAAAATGAAAACTAATTAAGCTAATCATTGAACATCTATACAGTGGAATGCCATGCAGCCATTACCAATTGCACTAAGGAAACATATCTATATTGTACATTTTTACATTTTAAAACATAACAAATTTTAAAAATATAATCCCAGCCATGAGTGGTGGCTCACACCTGTAGTCCCAGCACTTTGGGAAGCCAAGGCAGGTGGATCACTTGAGGTCAGGAGTTTGAGACCATTCTGACCAACATGGTGAAACACTGTCTCTACTAAAAAAAATACAAAATTAGCCAGGCATGGTGCATGCCTGAATTCCAGCTATTTGGGAGGCTGAGGCAGAAGAATTGCTTGAATCTGGGAGGCAAAGGTTGCCGTGAGTGGAGATTGCACCACTGCACCCCAGCCTTTGCAACAAGAGTGAAACTCTGTCTCGAAAAAAATAAATATATATATATATATATACACATATATATACACATATATACACACATATATATACACATATATATACACACATATATACATATATACATATATATACATATATACACATATATACATATATACATATACACATATATACATATATACATATATACACATATATACATATATACATATATACATATATACACATATATACATATATACATATATACATATATATACATATATATGCCCATTTGTAAATATACATATGTGTTTTATAATAATAGAAAAACATTAGACATCTGTACATCATAAGGTCAACAGCACTTGTTTCTAGATCATTGTTTTGGTATACTTTTTATTTATTTTTGGGAATATGTAGTTTTAAAACTTTTATGGTGTAACTTTTCTATTGTAACGTGTCTTTTGGACATGAAGCTTAGCTAAATGAGTTTATATTGCTTAGCTATGGAAGCTGTCAAAAGAATTTAAAAATTGGAAAGGTAAGTATAAATAAAAAGCATGATAAACAGCAGTGTAACAAACTCGGGTGGGAGGAAGTCCTAAAGAGAGACAAAAAAAGATTAGGGGTAAATCTCATATTATTTAGCATCTTCGGTAATTATTTGAAACCAGTAAGAGATAAGGAATAACTAAAAGTGTCTAAGAATATACAGAATATACATGAAATGCAGCATTCAAAACTCATTTATGATATATAACACATGTATACATTTATATACACAGGCATACTTTGTTTTATTTCTATTTGTTTTATTCCACTTTGGAGATTTTGTGCTCTTTATGAATTGAAGTTTTGTGGCAACCGTCCTTCAAGCATTTTTTGGTGCCATTTGTCCAACAGCATGTGCTCACTTGGTGTTTCTGTGTCATATTTTGGTAATTCTCACAGTATTTCAAACTTTCTTTATCATTATATGTGTTTTGGTAATCTGTGATCAGTAATCTTTGATGTTACTAGTGTCACTGTTTGTGAGCACCACAAATTGAGCCCATGTAAGACAACAAACATAATCGGTCAATGTTGTGTGTGTTCTGACTGCTCCACCAGCAAGCTCTTCTCCTATCTGTCTCCCTTTTCTCGGGCTGCTCCATTTCCCAAAACATAGTATTAAAATTGGTCCAATTAATAACCTTACAATAGCCTCTACATGTTAAAGAAAAGGAATAGTTGCACTTGTTTCACTTTAAAACAAATGCTAGAAATGATTAATCTTAGTGAAGAAATGAGCTTGTTGAAAGCCAAGATAAGCCAAAAGCTGGGCCTCTTGTGCTAAACAGCCTAGTTGTGAGAAGAAAAGTTCTTGAAGAAAATCAAAAGTGCTACTCCAGAGAACACACCAATGCTAAGAAAGTGAAACAGGCTTATTGCTGCTTTGGAGAACATTTGAGTGGCCTGGATAGATCAAATAAGCCACAACCTTCTCTTAAGCCCAGGCCTAATCCAGAGCAAGGGCCTAACTTTTCTCAATCCTATGAAAGCCTAGACAGGTGAGGAAGCTACAGAAGAAAAGTTTGAAGCTAGCAGAAGTGGGTTCATGAGGTTTAAGGAAAGAAGCCATCTTCATACCTAAAAGTGCAAGGTGCAGCAGCAAGTGCTGACATAGAAGTTGCACCAAGTTATCCAAAAGATCAAGCTAAGATTACTGATGATGGTGGCTACACTAAACAATAGATTTTCAACGAGACAAAAAAGCCTTCTATTGAAAGAAGATGCCATCTAGGACTATCATAGTTAGAGAGGATAAGTCAGTATGTGGCTTCAAAGCTTCAAAGGACAGGCTGACTCTTATTAGCCTGTAATGTAGCTGGTGACTTCAAGTTGAAGTTGATCCTCATTTACCATTCTGAAAATTCTAGCACCCTTAAGAAGTATGCTAACTCTACTTGCCTCTGTTCTATAAATGGAACAGTAAAGCCTGAATGAGAATACATCTGTTTATAAGATGGTTTACTGAGTATTTTAAGCCTTCTGTCAGGACCTACTGCTCGGGAAAAAAAGAAAAAGAAAATTCTTTTCCAAATATTATTGTTCATTGACAATGCACCTGGTCACCCAAGGGCTCTGATGGAAGTGTACAAGATTGATGTCCTTTTCATGCCTGCTAACAAAACATCTGTTTTGCAGCCCATAAATCAAGGAGCCATTTCAGCTTTCAAATTCTTTTTTTTTTTTTTCTTGAGACAGAGTCTTGCTCTGTCACCCAAGCTGGAGTGCAGTGGTGCAATCTCCGCTTACTGCAAGCTCCGCCTCCAGTGTTCATGTCATTCTCCTGCCTCAGCCTCCCGAGTAGCTGGGTCTACAGTCGCCCGCCACCACACCCGGCTAATTTTTTGTATTTTTAGTAGAGATGGGGTTTCACTGTGTTAGCCAGGATGGTCTTGATAACCTGACCTCATGATGCACCCACCTCAGCCTCCCAAAGTGCTGGGATTATAGGCGTGAGCCACTGCACCTGGCCAGCTTTCAAATTCTTACTATTTTAGAAATACATTTTGTGCTGAGTGTGGTGGCTCATGCCTATTATCCCAGGACTTTGGGAGGCTGGAGCAGGAGGATTGCTTGAAGCCAGAAATTTGAGGCTACAGTGAGCTATGGTTGCACCACTGCACTTTAGATGGGACAATGGAGTGAGACGATTTCTGAAAAAAAATGAAACGAAGAAAGAAATACATTTTGTATGGCTTTCTAAATTCCATAGAGAGTGATTCCTTTCCTGGATCTGGGCAAAGTAAATTTAAAACCTTCTGGAAAGAATTCACCATCCAAACGCCATCAAGAACATTCATGATTAATAGGAACACTTTGAGTGTGTCAAAACTTCAGTGGAGGAAGTAACCGCAAATGTACCGGAAATAGCAAGAGTACCAGAATTAGAAGTGGAGCCTGAAGATGTGATTGAATTGTTTTCATTTCATAACAAAACTTTAAGGTATGAGGAGTTGCAAAGAAACTTGCTATCTATGGATTTCTTGAGATGGAATCTACTCCTGGTGAAGAGGCTGTGAACACTGTTGAAACGACAAGAAAGGATTTAGAATATTACATAAACTTAGTTGCTAAAGCAGTAGCAAGATTTGAGAGGATGGACTCCAGTTTTGAAAAGAAGTTTTCTACTGTGGATAACATGTAATCAAACAGCATCACATGCTACAAGAAAATTTTTATAGAAGAAAGCATCAATGGATGTGGCAAACTTCACTGTTGTCTTATTTTAAGAAATTGCCACAGCCTCCCCAACCTTCAGCAACCATTAATGTGGTCACTCAGCCACCATCAACATGGAGGCAAGACCCTCTACACACAAAAAGATTACTACTTGCTGAAGACTCAAGTGATTGTTCTCATTCTCTGGCAGTAAATAATATTTAAGTATTTACACTTTTTACATACAATGCTATCACACACTTAATAGATTACAGTACAGTGTAAACATAATTTTATATGCATGAAGAAACCAAAAAATATATTACTTACTTTATTGAGATATTGTGGTGGTCTGGAATAGAATCTGCAATATCTCTAAGGTATGTACGTTTTCATACCCATATATGTGTAAAGGTGTTTGTGCTAAGAGAGACATAAAAGAAAGACTTCGAAGTTTTGAAAGAATACTTTTAAGGTAGAAGACTAGAAACTCAACAAAAATGCCACTTAGTGGATGGAAAATCTTCAAAAGTGGCCAATTTAATCCTTCTAATAAATAATATCTTGTCATAAGCAGTTATTTTTTATAAATATCTTTTATTTTTTCTTCCTCCTCAAAGAATGACTGTTCATTCTTTCAGAATTTCAGTATGTTTCTCATATTTGAATAAAGTATCACATGAGGCGTCTTGAGTGATGAGATTTTTCCACTGAAAAAATGACAAAGTTCACAGCCAATAATTTTAAATACCTAATAAGATTCCTCCATTGAAAAAAAAATTAGGAATTCTAAGCAGAATTTACTGTATGTGCCAGAATACTAGCTCCATGAGGGCAGGGTTTTTAACTTTTGATTACTGCTGTATACCTAGTAGTCTTTAACATTCTCTTTTATACAGTATTCCTTTTCATTACATTCTGTACATTACTTTTTTTCCAGATTGTAGTGTTACTCTCTGGTCCTCTTATCCTATGGTGTAACATTTCTTTATAGTCTTCATTGCAAAGGAAAAGAGAATCAGAGAATAATCAATTTCAATGTTTATTTTTTTCTTTTTAAGATACCCTTAAATATATATAATTACAAAGTCACCTAATATTTTAATGCAGAATTTAATTAATATAATAATGCCTACAGGTTTCAAAATACCGTAGAGATCGAACCAAAGAGTTGCAGCATTTTCAGCAAGTTCAATGAATAACTGCTGATGATGTTTCTAACTGTATCCAACTGGTAATATTTTTTTGATTATTAAGGTTAGGATGGACTTTTATGTTATCTCAGAGGAAGGAAAAGTTACAGTCTAAAAACTGACCTGTCTTGGTCTGTGAGAAAATAACAAATTTCATCATCAGTGAAGATGATGCCAACAGGAATAATAATCACAGCATACACATTTGGAGGAGCTCCTATGTTCTGGGTACTCTGCTCAGAAGTTTTACCATCAATAATCCTCCCAACATTGCTCCAGGTTGAGTAAAGTTAATACCAGTTTGGATATGAGTAATCCAGGTAGAGATTATGTAATTTACTCAAGTATGAAACAGAGACAGAAATCAAATTTGGATATTTTTAATTCTAAAGCCTGTATCTTTTTAACTCTGCTATTTTATCCTTCTAGAAGAGCTAAGAGAGTTAGATGGTACTTCCAAATTTTGAAAAATTGATAACAATGCATATAATAACTAAAAGTAAACTAAAGGAAGCTCTCATACTTTCAGTCATGTTACATTGCATTGCATATGCTTTTATTCGTTTTAGGACAGTGTTCAGGAGTGCCTTAAGGAGACAAATTAGAATTGCAGTGCCATGCAGAAAAATCACAAACAGTTTGATTTAGGACTCTGACTTTAGAAACAATGATTAATCCACTTCACCTTATTCACATAATTGTTACTAACTTTCAGTAATTAAATATATAAACCTCTAAAATACAAGTCTTTGTCTAAACTTTTAAAGTTTCTTTGTATAGCCTTATATCCTCTAATCTTGACGCCATAATAGTTTTGCAACTACTGATCAATAGCTATAATGAATAGGAGGTAAAATTATCTTTAAAAATCTCTACACTGTATATATTATATAAAGAACCTCTTCCAAGATAATAAAAATAATAGTTTATGTCATTCATAGGTTAGTCTTTGTAAGTATTGAATGCCAGTTTTAAAAAGCTGTCAAAATGAAGATGTTAGTTGTATCTTGAAAAATAAAGTTAAAATTTATGAAATATTCGATAATATTATTCTTTCAAAATTCAATGTTTCTATTATCGTACATGCTCCCATATTCTGGGACTAAGTTTATTATTATAAAACTAGAACTTATTAATTACATCAGAATAAAACAAAGCAAATGATATCATCTGAGTTTTTAGTTTGTTCTCGTCAATTTCTGTAAAACGTTGCTGAGTGAAAACCCTAAAGTCAGTCACACTTATCTCTCCCAAAAAAGTATAATTAGGAAGCATAATAATTCTTTAAAGACTAGTTCTTGGTAGAAATTTTTATTTTAGGTTTTTGATGTATTGTCAACATTTGACTCTAACTATAAATTCTTATAATTTACTTTAGATTTTGAATTAACATTTAAATATTAAAGACACACTAAGATTAGTTGGTTAACAATTTTTCAGGCTTAGGAAATTTTGGATAAAATTCCCATTACAAATGTATGAACAACATCAACGTTATGCTTTTGATACACCATCAGAAGAAAAACAACTTTTGAGTGTCTCTGTAAACACAGGTGTATGTAGTGCATTGAGGAAGAAGACTCTCCAGAAAGTTCTACCCAACTTTTGATTAGCTTACAAGTAACCATTTGATGCCAGGATAGAATCTCCAGCTTCCTTTGCACACTCCTCTGGTTAAGAACAAAGCAGTTTTGGGGTCCATTCCAAGATGGCCAAATAGGAACAGCTCCGGTCTGCAGTTCCCAGAATGATCGATGCAGAAGATGGGTGGTTTCCGCATTTCCAACTGAGGTACCTGGTTCATCTCATTGGGAATGGTCAGAAAGTGGGTGCAGCCCACAGTGGGCGAGCCAAAGCAGGGCGGGGCATCACCTGAGGCTTCCCTTTCCTAGCCAAGGGAAGCCATGACAGACTGTACTGGGAAAATCAGGACGCTGCCACCTAAACACTGCACTTTTCCAACGGTCTTAGCAAATGGCACACCAGGAGATTATATCCCGTGCCCGGTTAGGAGGGTCCCACACTCATGGAGCCCTGCTCACTGATAATCTGAGATCAAACTGCAAGGCAGCAAGCCTGGCTGGGGGAGGGGTGTCCCCCATTGCTGAGGCTTGAGTAGGTAAACAAAGTGGCCAGGAAGCTCAAACTGGGTGGAGCCCACTACAGCTCAATGAGGCCCGCCTGCCTCTGTAGACTCCATCTCTGGGGGAAGGGCATAGATGAACAAAAGGCAGCAGAAACTTCTGCAGACTTAAATGTCCCTGTCTGACAGCTCTGAATAGAGCAGTGGTTCTCCCAGCATGGTGCTTGAGCTCTGAGAATGGACAGACTGCCCCCTCAAGTGGGTCCCTGACCCCCGTGTGGCCTAATTTGGAGACACCATCCAGTAGGGGCCGAATGACACCTCATACAGCCAGGTGCCCCTCTGAGACGAAGCTTCCAGAGGAAGGATTAGGCAGCAATATTTCCTGTTCTGCAATATTTGCTGTTCTGAAGCCTCTGCTGGGGATACCCAGGCAAACAGGGTCTGGAGTGGACCTCCAGCAAATTCCAACAGACCTGCAGCTGAGGGACCTGACTGTTAGAAGGAAAGCTAACAAACAGAAAGGGATAGCATCAACATCAACAAAAAGGACATCCACACCAAAACCCCATCTGTAGGTCACCATCATCAAAGACCAAAGGTAGATAAAACAACAAAGATGGGGAGAAACCAGAGCAGAAAAGCTGAAAATTATAAAAACCAGAGGGTCCCTTCTCCTCCAAAGGATCATAGCTCCTCTCCAGCAATGGAACAGAGCAGGACAGAGAATGTCTTTGACAAGTTGACAGAAGTAGGCTTCAGAAAGTCGGTAATAACAAATTTCTCCAAACTAAAGGAAAATGTTTGAACCCATCACAAGGAAGCTAAAAACCTTGAAAAAAGACGAGACAAATTGCTAACTAGAAGAAACAGTGTAGAGAAGACCGTAAATGACCTGATGGAGCTGAAAACCATGGCCCAAGAACTATGTGACATATACACAATCTTCTGTAGCTGATTTGATCAACTGGAAGAAAGGGTATCAGTGATGGAAGATCAAATCAATGAAATGCAGCTAGAAGAGAAGTTTAGAGAAAAAAAAGTAAAAAGAAATGTACAAAGCCTACAAGAAATATGGGACTATGTGAAAATCCCCAATCTATGTCTGATTGGTGTACCTGAAAGTGACAGGGAGAATGGATAACTTGGAAAACACAAGTTATCCAGGAGAACTTCCCCAACCTAGCAAGGCAGGCCAACATTCAAATTCAGGAAATACAGAGAACACCACAAAGACACTCCTCGAGAAGAGCAACCCCAAGACACCTAATTGTCAGATTCACCAAGGATGAAATGAAGGAAAAAATACTAAGGGCAGCCAGAGAGAAAGGGTGGGTTACCCACAAAGGGAAACCCATCAGGCTCACAGCTGATCTGTCCACAGAAACCATACGAGCCAGAAGAGAGTGGAGGCTAATATTCAACATTCTTAAAGAAAAGAATTTTCAACCCAGAATTTCATATCCAGGCAAACAAAGCTTCATAAGTGAAAGAGAAATAAAATCCTTTACAGACAAGCAAATACTGAGAGATTTTGTAACACCAAGCCTGCCTTACAAGAGCTCCTGAAGAAAGCACTAAACATGGAAAGGAACAACCAGTACCAGCCACTGCAAAAACATGCCAAATTGTAAAGACCATTGATGCTAGGAAGAAATTGCATCAATTAACGGGCAAAATAACTAGCTAATATCATAATGACACGATTAAATTCACATATAACAATATTAACCTTAAATGTAAGTGGGCTAAATGCTCCAATTAAAAGACACAGACTGGCAAATTGGATAAAGAGTCAAGACCCATCAGTGTGCACTATTCAGGAGACCCATCTCACGTGCAGAGACACACATAGGTTCAAAATGAAGGGATGGAGAAAGATCTACCAAGCAAATGGAAAGCAAAAAAAAGGCAGGGGTTGCAATCCCAGTCTCTGATAAAACAGACTTTAAACCAACAAAGATCAAAAGAGACAAGGCCATTATGTAACGGTAAAGGGATCAATTCAACAAGAAGAGCTAACTATCCTAAATATATATGCACCCAGATTCATAAAGCAAGTCTTGAGAGACTTAAAAAGAGACTTAGACTCCCACACAATAATACTGGGAGACTTTAACAGCCCACTGTCAATATTAGACAGATCAATGAGACACAAGGTTAACAAGGATATCCAGAACTTGAACTCAGCTCTGCACCAAGCAGACCTAATAGACATCTACAGAACTCTGCACCCCAAATCAACAAAATATACACTCTTCTCAGCACCACATAGTACTTATTTCAAAATTGACCACATAGTTTCAAGTAAAGTACTCCTCAGCAAATGTAAAAGAACAGAAATCACAACAAACTGTCTCTCAGACCACAGTGCAATCAAATTAGAACTCAGGATTAAGAAACTCACTCAAAACTGCTCAACTACATGGAAACTGAACAACTTGCTCGTGAATGACTACTGAGTAAACAACAAAATGAAGGCAAAAATAAAGATATTCTTTGAAACCAATGAGAAAAAAAGACACAACATACCACAATCCCTGGGACACATTTATAGCAGTGTGTAGAAGGAAATGTAGAGCAGAACTGAAGGAGATAGAGAAACAAAATCTCTTCAAAAAAATCAATGAATCCAGGAGCTGGTTTTTGGAAAAGATCAACAAAATTGATAGACCTCTAGCAAGACTAACAAAGAGGAAAAGAGAGAAGAATCAAATAGACACAATAAAAAATGATAAGGGGATGTCACCACTGATCCCACAGAAATACAAACTACCATCAGAGAATACTATAAACATCTCTATGCAAATAAACTAGAAAATCTAGAAGAAATGGGTAAATTCCTGGACACATACACCCTCCCAAGACTAAACCAGGAAGAAGATGAATCGCTGAATAGACCAATAGCAGGCTCTGCAATTGAGGCAATAATTATTAGCCTACCAACCAAAAAAAATTCCAGGATCAGACGGATTCACAGCCAAATTTGACCAGAGGTACAAAGAGGAGCTGGTACCATTCCTTCTGAAACTATTCCAATCAATAGAAAAAGAGGGAATGCCCCCTAACTCATTTTATGAGGCCAGCATCATCCTGATACCAAAGCCTGGCAGAGACACAACAAAAAAAGAGAATTTTAGACCAATATCCCTGATGAACATCAATGCGAAAATCCTCAATAAAATACTGGCAAACTGAATCCAGCAGTACATCAAAAAGCTTATCCACCATGATCAAGTTGGCTTCATCCCTGGGATGCAAGGCTGGTTCAATATACACAAATCAATAAACGTAATCCATCACATAAACAGAAGCAACGACAAAAAACACGTGATTATCTCAATAGATGCAGAAAAGGCCTTCAACAAAATTCAACAGCCTTCATGCTAAAAACTCTCAATAAACTAGGTACTGATGGCACATATCTCAAAATAATAAGAGCTATTTATGACAAACCCACAGCCAGTATTATACCAAATGGGCAAAACCTGGAAGCATTCCCTTTGAAAACTGGCATAAGACAGGGATGCCCTCTCTCACCACTCCTGTTCAACACAGTGTTGGAAGTTCTGGCCAGGGCAATCAGGCAAGAGAAAGAAATAAAGGGTACTCAATTAGGAAAAGAGGAAGTCAAATTGTCCCTGTTTGCAGATGACATGATTTTATATTTAGAAAATCCCATCGTCTCAGCCCAAAATCTCCTTAAGCTGATAAGCAACTTCAGCAAAGTCTCAGGATACAAAATCAATGTGCAAAAATCACAAGTGTTCTTATGCAAACAGAGAGCCAAATCTTGAGTGAAGTCCCATTCACAATTGCTACAAAGAAAATAAAATACCTAGGAATCCAACTTACAAGGGATGTGAAGGACCTCTTCAACGAGAACTACAAACCACTGCTCAATGAAATAAAAGAGGACACAAACAAATGGAAGAACATTCCATGCTCATGGGTAGGAAGAATCAATATCATGAAAATGGCCATACTGCCCAAGGTAATTTATAGATTCAATGCCATCCCCATCAAGCTATCAATGACTTTCTTCATAGAATTGGAAAAAACTACTTTAAAGTTCATATGGAACCATAAAAGAGCCCAACTTGCCAAGAGAATCCTAAGCAAAAAGAACAAAGCTGGAGGCATCATGCTACATGACTTCAAAGTATACTACAAGGCTACAGTAACCAAAGACAGCATGGTACTGGTAACAAAACAGAGAGATAGACCAATGCAACAGAAAAGAGTCCTCAGAAATAACACCACACATCTACAACCATCTGATCTTTGACAAACCTGACAAAAACAAGAAATGGGGAAAGGATTCCCTATTTAATAGTGCTGGGAAAACCGGCTAGCCATATGTAGAAAGCTGAAACTGGATCCCTTCCTTACACCTTATACAAAAATTAATTCAAGATGGATTAAAGACTTAAATGTTAGACCTAAAACCATAAAAACCCTAGAAGAAAACCTAGGTAATACCATTCAGGACATAGACATGGGCAAGGACTTCATGACTAAAACACCAAAACAATGGCAACAAAAGCCAAAATAGACAAATGCGATCTAGTTAAACTAAAGACCTTCTGCACAGCAAAAGAAACTACCATCAGCGTGAACAGGCAACCTACAGAATGGGAGAAAATTTTTCAATCTACACATCTGACAAAGGGCTAATATCCAGAATCTACAAAGAACTTAAACAAATTTACAAGAAAAAATCAAACAACCCCATCAAAAAGTGGGCAAAGTATATGAACAGATACTTTTCAAAATAAGACATTTATGCAGCCAACAGACACATGAAAAAATGCTCATCATCACTCATCATCAGAGAAATGCAAATCAAAACCACAATGAGATACCATCTCACATCAGTTAGAATGGTGATCATTAAAAAGTCAGGAAACAAGTGCTGCAGAGGATGTGGAGAAATAGGAAGGCTTTTACACTGTTGGCGGGATTGTAAACTAGTTCAACCATTGTGGAAGACAGTGTGGCCAATTCCTCAAGGACCCAGAACTAGAAATACCATTTGACCCAGCCATCCCATTACTGGGTATATACCCAAAGGATTATAAATCATTCTACTATAAAGACACATGCACACGTATGTTTATTGTGGCGCTATTCACAATAGCAAAGTCTTGGAACCAACCCAAATATCCATCAATGATAGACTGGTTTAAGAAAATGTGGCACATATACACCATGGAATACTATGCAGCCATAAAAAATGATGAGTTCATGTCCTTTGTAGCGACGTGGGTGAAGCTGGAAACCATCATTCTGAGCAAACTATTGCAAGGACAGAAAACCAAACACCGAATATTCTCACTCATAGGTGGGAGTTGAACAATGAGAACACTTGTACATAGGAAGGGGAACAACACACACTGGGGCCTGTCGTGGGGTGGGGGGAGGGGAGAGGGACAGCATTAGCAGAAATACCTAATATAAATGACGAGTTAATGGGTGCAGCAAACCAACACGGAACATGTATGCATATGTAACAAACCTGCACGTTGTGCACATGTACTTTAGAACTTAAATAAAAAAAAAAAATAAATAGAACAAAGCAGTTTTAACTAGATAGCCATATGGTGACATATCTTAAATATATAATTTTCCTAGCTCCATTAGCTCTTGAGGTTCGATTTTCTAGCTTCATTACCTCTAGAGTAAATATAACATTTACATTTTTCTTAAGTGCAATAAAAATCTTGCAACCTCTAGAATTGATTTTACCTTCCTAATGTATTTTACATTGACTTTATTGTTAATATTAGTGAATTCTGTAAAGGAAAAAAAATCCTCAGCATTACAAACTTTACCTGATCATTATATGATCATATTCTAAATTTTTGATTCTTTTGTTTTGCTCTTCGTATAATTTAAAATTTGCAATAACACAGGTTTACATTTCTCTGTTTTCTGATGATGTCCTAAATGATAAGCATATCAGCTTGCTTTGTCCTTATCATGTCTTAGTCTACCGTGGTGATGCTGACACCACAGTCTCCAAGGAACTGATCTTAAAGTAAGGCAGACCACATGCAGTATTTCTCTAAACAATGAGTGTTTCTTCTCACATGAAATATGCTGACATTTTATCAACCTTTACGATAAAAAGGTTAAAATACATTCTAACATTTCCTTCTCCTTGATATGATTTACACTTTAATTTGTCTCAGTGATCTTGTCTAATGGGTGAAAAATAGAAAAAATCTTTTGGAAATTTAGATCCACAATATAGGATAGAAAACTACCTAGAAATATATTTGCCTAAGAAACGTTAAGAAAAAAAAAAAAAAACCCAAACCTAAAAGTTTATAGTAGGATAGGTCTGGTCAGGGGCATTTGTAGCATGGAATCTGCCACTTCCTAGATTGTGACATATTGGGAAAATGACAATCTCTTTACCAACAAAATAGGAATTCCTACTTTATTAGTTTTTACTGGTGCATAAGAAATTGCCACAAATTTATCAGCTTAAAAAAACACCCATTTTACTACGTTTATAGGCACATACTAGGTGATGATTACATGTAGACAGTTTTTATTTATATTATTATTAAAGGTGTAATTGTGTTTAGATACGATACTGAATAAAGAAGTACAAATAGAGTGAGTCCGTCAAAGTGCTTAACCCACTTATGATCTGTGTAATCAAAGATGAAGTGTGAGATTTCTTTTCTAGAACAGGGATTGGAAAACTTTTTTTCTACAGGGCCAGATGGCATAGTAAATATTTTAGACTTTGTAGGCCACAGGGTTTTTACTGACACTTTTTACTTCTGCTTTGGTCGTAGTAAGAAAGCAACTTTAGTAAATAAGTGAAGAGAGATGGCTGTGTTCCAACAAAACTTTATTTACAAAAACAGGCAGCAGGCCAGATTTGGCCCCCAGACTGTAGTTTGTCCATCCCTGTTACAGAAAACAAAAAACAAAACACACACACACACACGTAACAGAAAATAGGGAAATGTCTTTACTAGTTTCAGATTTTACCTATATTAGTTGATCTTTTTTGGAAAAGACTATCTTGTTGATAAATCTTCACCATATAACCAGTTATCTAAAGTATTCTGGGCTCTGTAATCCATGTTTCTATTATAATTAGTTTGGGAAAAATAGTTTTCCTTGAGAAAAAAGAACATGAAAAACTTGAAAATGTTAGTTTTGCTCCTTTTCTGGCCAGAAAGAAATTACTGATTTCCACTGAGGCAAAATTTTTCTCCACCTAGAAGCTGTAGATAGAAAGTTGTCTTTTATAAACATTCATTGTTGTGGCAATGATTCACTGGAAGTGTTTGACATCCAAAGAAGAATACAAATTATACCAAAAACAGACCCAAGGCCATTCTCTCATTCAAAGTTAGAACTTTTTTTTGCAAAAAGCATTTTATTGTTCCCAGGCCACTATTCCTTGATGTGAACACTCCCATTGGCATAAACTCTGATTGGATAATGTGTAATGTGGTTCAAAGTCAAAATTAATAGTTCAGAAATAGTATCACTTCATTTTATTAATTGATTTGTTGTATTTTTTGTTTTTCTTTTTCATCTGATTTAATGAATTAGCTTCTTTTTTCTTTACTTCTTTCTTAGCAATGAGCAAAGTCAAAGGCAGATGGGGGATAACAAAAAATGAAATGAATATTAAACTTAATTTTGTCCTTAATTTGCCATAATTTTCTGCTTTAGAGCACAGGAAAATTGAGGCTAAATTCCATCATGTTTAAAATGACTAAAAACATGTTTTTAGTTTGTTTTGAATGAAGATACAACAATTGAAGGGACATGAAATTCAGTAATCTGCCTTAAGATTCCTGATGTGTATAGCTAATTGTGAAAAAAGGAGATTTTTGTTTAGAAATTGTGGGTTTTTCATATTCAAAATTTTGTTGATGTATAAATTGTTAAAATGGAATTGGAAGCATTTTAATCATAAACATAGCAAATTTTTCTTGATGTTCTTCACTTATTCTAAAACTGTAACTCTTACAATTGCTTGTATAATTAAAATGCTTCTCTGTTAACCATGTGTAAGACAGTCATCCCGAAACATCCCAAGTCTCAAAAAGGGAAATAGTCCTTTGATAGGAGCACTCAAATGTCCCCAGAAAACTGAGAGTGGAAAATGAAGCAATAACCCTAGAAAGTGAATCTTGAAGGCAAAGATCAAAGGTCTATTTTCACTTATTTTTCTAACAAACAAACAGCAAGGATACATGTACAAAGGCACTCTAAAAGATCAGGAGGACAAAGGGAAGACCTAGTGCTGTTAATCAAGAACAAACTACAGGCCTTACAGAAATTTTAGGTGTGATTCTTTTATTACTTTTTTAACTTTTGACACAAATAAAATGCATACATGCAATCTCTCTAACCCTTTAACTACATATCCAAATATTGTAGGGATACTTTGAAAAATGATATCTTATGCAACCCACCAACTTGAAAGGGCTTTTATTTGAAAGTGTTTTCTTTTGTTCTAAGCTAAAAATAATAAAATAATGGCTGAGCACAGTTTCAAATTGAAGTGAAGCATCAGGAGACTGTTTCAAATTAAACATGAACCTCTCCAAACGTAGCCAGCATGAAGAGATAAGAGTCATGCACCTCCGTGAGAGCTCACACACACAACAAACCCCTTCTTGTTTACATGCCTATTAAGGGTTCCCAGCAGCTGAAATTATTTCACTCAATTTGATTCCATCCCCATTCTCCATGGCTCATTTACCAATTCCTATACAGGGCTATTCATGCTCCTTGGGAGAAAGTGAAGGTGAATATTGTATTTACAAAGGCTAAACCCAGACAAAAAGGATTTCAACAATTACTGCCACAATTCAGATTCCACAATTCCCCTTAAGACTATCTTCTCTATGGAGAAGCAGGAGCTAAGCACTGAGTTCCTTATTTCAAACTCCCAATGACCAGTGACGAGGTAGGTTGAGGATAAAGCTTCAAACAAGGCAAAGAGGTCAGATTCCCAGGTCTGAGGTTCTATTATCAGACGTGAGGCCTGTGATGAGTAGCATCAGTACTTTCAGTTATATGACAAGAAAATGTAGCATATTGAGTGCTGCTTCCAACTTCTTATTTGCTAGCTACTTGCAAAAATAAATTGGCTTTATGAAGATTTTGCTTATTACTAAAGCACAACTCATCATAATAAATAAATGTAGTTAAATCAAGAGCTGCTTTTGCTAAACCAATTTGTATTGTTAGAAGCCAGAATAGTGTGTAAAGTTTGGAGTGGGTAGTGACCTGGAGGGAACACCAAGGAGGCTTCTGAGGAGCTGGTCATACTCTTTCATGAGCAGAGTGCTGACATCACAGATGTATGCTAACAAAATGTGTCATTTTGGACATTAGAACTTGTCTATTTTCCACATTTATGCTTTGCCTTAATGAAAAATTTACTTAAAAACTTATAGCACTTTTGACTTCTGTGAGAACAGCTTATATGATATGCTGGAGAATCAAAAGCACTAGTACATGTTATATAACCTGTGCCCTACTGTGAAACTGGGATGGTGAGATCAGGCATGTCTTTTGCTTCATGAAAGTTCTTTCAATATTTTCCCTTCTAGTAGGACATAGGCATTTGGATTGTGGTGGATTGATTGCAGAATTACTCTTTTTTCTTCTTTTAAAACTTGAAATACAGTTATAGGATATTACAAATAAATCAAAATATTTTTATACTTTATATAACATATATTTTTATATATCAACATATATGTATAGTGATACACACACACGCGTGCAAGGCAAGTCCTGTAACTCTGGTCAAATCTTTATAAGTAGAAAAGTAGTTGCATATTCTTGCCAGCTATACTTGTTGATATCATTGCTTGGAAAAGCTATGAACTGAGAAAAGACACAGGTTCACTGTTCTGACATAAGTTGGCGTGGGGTTGAGAAAACCAGATCACATATTGCTAAAATTCTTCTTGCCATTACTCATGCCAGAAAAATCTGGTCTTACCCAGAGGAGAGAGAAGAATAGTAATCAACATTATTAATACATGAATGAAACCATATTAAATATAACATTCACATTTTCTCTGTTCTTGTTGTGTATTTTGTCTTTTAAACAATGTCAAATGATGAAGATACGTAAATATTTCAACAGCAATTGTTTGGTTTTTTTCTTTTGATTTCTAACAGTTTTGCATATATATTTTTGATGTGGGATAGCACATTTTTGAATGTGTATAATGACCATATCTGCATTAGAAATTATAACTTTTCTCAAAATAATTATCCATGTGTCTCAATTAAGGCTAAGAGGCTTCAGTTTCACTTAACTCTCACTCAGTCATTCAGGCTTACTTGGAAATTGAGGTATTGAATAAAGCGGATGCCGATATTAAGATCAAAGTCATGACTAAACTGAGACAGCAGTGTAGAGACAGTTGATGTACAGAAGGCCCTTGAAAGGGACTTCTCTATAAATTTAAAGAACTACAACAACATAGGCAACTTTTCGTCCAGAAAAAAAATGATTATAGAAATATAATTATTTGTAAAGAATTTCAAACTCCTAAATGACAAATAGTAGTCATACCGTTAATTGGGAATGCTGTGTATCCCTCTATTCTATGTAATTTCTCTAACATTTAATATTTCTTTTAAAGATGACATGAAATTGTTTCTCATCATTCTTTTCTGAAATACAACAAAAGAAAATTTGCAATGCATGCCTTGCTAAATAAAACAATTGCTTCAATTTAAAATGAAAAAATGTGTTGTTTATTTTTTAATTCATGTCATCGAATATGGAACATCTAGAATCACTGTGACAAAAATGCTGAAAATATACTCACTAATTGAATACATTTATTCTTTTAACATGATAACAAAATGTAATGAAATCATTATGGAAAGAAATGTGAATGAAAAGTTAAATTATAGCTCCAAAATTTTATGTATTTAACTTGAAGAAAAAAATAAAATCAATATTAATCAACCTTGAGCAAAAAGTGCTATTGTACTAAGTAAATATTCTACAATGGAAGTTTTCTGCCAAAATGTTCATTTATAATGAAGGTTAATTTGGTATTTTTATGATGGTGACTATGCATCCTCTAAAGTCTGCCAATATTTACTGAGAAAACTCCTAGGCTACCCCAAAGTGTAAAAGTAGCAATGTTTTTCTGAACTAGGAATGGAAAAGCATCCCTTTTTTTTTTCTCTTGCATAAAATAATGTATGCAGCAATGGGGATGCGAGGTAAAATAAATATTTACTGCCATTGAGTGACTTAAACTCAATAAATGATGTTTTAAAATCAGTCTGTAAAGATGGTATAAATTGAATTATAATTTAACTGAAACATTGTGGACACTTAAAATAACTCAAATTTATTGAGAGCTCAAAAGTTGTCAGATATTTTGCACAGATCACAATGTGTCCTCACAATGAATTGTGAGTTTAGCACTATTATTTTCCCATATTCTACATTAGAATACTGAGGGTTAGAATGATTAGGTACTGTATCCAGATTTACAAAGCTATTCATTTTTAGTGTCTGAATTTGAACCCAAGCAGTCTAACTTTACAACTTTTGCTTTCAACTCTCTTCTATTTCAAGATGAATGCAGACTCTATTATAACAATATCAAGTATTTTTCAAAATATCTGACTGTGTAGCAGTAGAAATGCTCTAAGACAATTTTGTCTCATTTTGTTTTTGGCCATATAAATATTTTTATTAATTAAAGAATCCAGAGACATAGAATTTAGCAGTTGGCTAATAAAAATGCTGTAAAATAACCAAATCAATTTTTAATTTATGTTTATTTTATTTTTTAAAATAATATAATGAAAATTAAAAAAATAATAATTGAAAGTAAATAGTTCTAGCTCAATTCAGTGGAGAGGAAATAAAGAATAAAGATTATTTTAAAGCCTACATTATTCTAAAGTCCATGAGAGCTAAATGAAGAAAATCTTAAAAAAAAAAAAAAACCCAAAAGCACGTGGAAACATCTCCCTCTTAAAGAAAAACAGCAGCTTGAAAAGAACTACTTATAAATATTGCCTAATCTCACCTAATATTTTAGTCAGAGAAAACTGATGTATTGAGGAGAAAAAAATCAACAAAACACTTGGCATAATGTAGATTTTCCAATTACTAAAATTTTCTCTTTCAACTGCTTCTGGTGTCTTATGCTTGCACCTTAAATGGAATCCTAACCAAAAAAAAGAAAAATAGAGAGTACCAAAGACAGAGATGATTTGAGACTTTAGCTTATTCAGCAGTATCACATCCCTGCCTTGCCTTACTTGGTAAAATTCCTGTATTTTTATTTGCAAGTCATACATTTTTCTGCATTTATTTTTCTACTTTGTAATATTTTGATCTTAAATAAAACTAACTGAAAGTCACAGCCCCCTCCCATAAACTGAATAACTACAGTTTTTTTTTTTTTTTTCCAAATCCTAACAAATTGATTAGAAATAATGGAATAACAATCCTAATAATGTAGATGCGGGCAAGTTGAATTTGATACAAAGTTAAGCATGCATGCTATGATTTTTATTCCTGTTAAACACTCCCTGGCAGTTTATAACATCAAAACATTGTGAAAGGGTAAAGCATACTTTGTAGTTCCAACTAGTGTAGAAGCCAGACTCTAGCTCATCAGTAACAATTTCCAGATTACTTTAACAGTATTTTGTTTTCAGGGGAAATTGTATTATGCACTTTTTTTCACTTGATGTTAGCAGTACAATGGCTAAGGTATGAAATAGGACCTTTAGACACATACTAGACACAGATGTACCTGATTTAGTTTAATTAAAAAATAATGACTTACAAATGTAAACATCTGAGAAAAGAAGGCTCCAAGAAAGCGGGCCTCATTAACAGATAATTAATTCTAAAAATTTGATCAATATATTTTACACCCTTTTTACTTTGATTTTTCATAATGTGTAGAGTAAAGTTAAGAACTTTTTTAAATAATTGGTCTGCTTCTTATCTATTTTCAAATACATAAACTGATAAGAGTAAAATAAAATGTGGTTTGCTGGCTGCCTCTTTCTGAATTTCTAAATGCATAAGATGGTTTGATTGTATTTCCAAGTAGGAAAAAAAAAAAAGCATGTATACTGACAGCTTTTCATGTTGATTAGTTTCTTTAATAAAGTACGTGAAAATTAATGTGGTCCAACTGATTTTTAACAAAATATTGAGATCCTGAAAACTAAAGGTGAAAAATGTTAATTTTTAGCAAAGAATGCAACATCAACAAAGTAAGATATATAATGTAGAGATTTTCATATTTATCCAAATTATCATGCCGTGGTTTAACCTGAACCAAATCCTTGAATAATTGGGTACAATCACAGACATTGTTATACAGCATCTTAGAAAATCAGGCACTGGGGCTAGCACTTCAATGTATGAGTTTTAGGAAAACACAATTCAACCCATATTTTGTCTAGGAAAAGTTTGCTTATCCTCTTATACTGAAAAAAAGCACGTATCTGAAGAAAACGCTGATTAACACTCAAATATTAGTTCTTTCTTGGGACAATTACAGTTAAATGATATAGATAATATTATATTCTTAGCCTGTGATTAAGAATTGGTAATTAATAAGCTTAATCAAAAAAATGTGGATATTCATTTTGTTTTGTAAGCATTGTAAATTTCAGAGACTGACTGAAAGCAAAACTATTCATTTAAATTGCCCTCTGTGAAAATGATTAAGTCCCAGGCTATTACTCTAATAATGTAAGTGATGCACACCATGCCTTGAAGAGTTGCACTAATCAGTCCAGCTCATTTAGGCATCTGCTAGTAGCAACACTAAGGACAAGATATCATGGACTGTTTTCTTTGTATCCCCCAAACGGAAGAGAATGCCAGAGATACATTTCTCAAGAATGACATATTTTCAACTCACCCATATTAAAGATGCTCTTTTAATTCAACATTTATTGAGATCATAAAATGAATTATTTTGAACACTGATCAACATCCATGATGTGAATTATGTGTGTTTTCTGAGACTATTACAAAGACAAGAAATTATAGATCATATACAACAGTATATAATGTAGACCTGATAGCAACTTTAATTATGTTTTTGAGACTAAAACTTGTATGGCTGAGGGAAATGTTTATCTTCGATTTAGACTCCCTTCTTTTATTGTTCTTATTTGTTCTATTTTATCTCTAGATGCTATTCCACATTTTACTCTATTCATAGGCTGTATCAGTTTGCTACGGCTGCCATAACAAAGTGTCATGGACTGGGTGGCTTTAGAATAGCAGTTTATTGTCTCACAGTTTTAGAATTGAAGAGTTCAAAATCAAGGTGCTGTCAGCGGTGATTTCTTCTGAAGGCTGTGAGGGAAGAATCCACTCCCAGCCCCTCTCCTTGGTTTGGGGACAGCTGTCTATTTCCTCTCTTTCTTCATATTGTTTTCCTTCTATGTGTGCACAGTCCAGTCCAAATTCCACCTCCATCCCACCTTTAATTAATTAATTAATTTATTTATTTGAGATAGGATCTCACTCTGTCCCTAAGGCTAGATTGCAGTGGCTCAATCACGGCTCACTGTAGCCTTTACCTCCAGGGTTTAGGTAAGCCTTCCATCTCAGTCTCTGAAAAGCTGGGACTACAGGCCTACACCACCATGCCTGGTTAACTTTTTAGTAGAGTTGGGGTGTCACTGTTGCTCAGGCGGGTCTTGAACCTGGGCCCAAGCAATCTGTGTGCCTCGGCCTCCCTAAGTGCTAGGATTACTGGCATAAGCCACCACATCCGGCCCCAAATTTCTCCTTTTTATGAGGATATTAGTCATATTGGATAAGATCCACCATAATGACCTCACTTTAGCTTGATTACCTCTATAAAGACCCTATATCCAAATAAAGTCACACTTGAGGCACTGGGGGCTAGCACTTCAATACATGAGTTTTAGGGAAACACAATTCAACCCATAACAAAAAGCAATCATCTAACACTTAAAGAAAATTTCTGTATGAGAAGGTTTACAACGATAATGCAGAAAAATAAAAATCTCCCTGCTTGCAATTGTTTTAAGTTTGTTGTAAATACAAAGATTTCTGGTAACATTTTTTTTTTTTAACTAGTGAGTCTCCCACCACTCTATTTTGAGCTATGTCCGAACCCCTTTCTTCTTTCCTTCCATCTTCCTCTTCTTTCTTTCTTTATTTTCATCTTTTTAGAAGCAAAAGTAAAATAAATAAATAAAACAAAAAACCATAACAAAACAAAACTGAATAAAACAACAAAATAAGCTTAAAGGACAGGGACATCATTTTTTCATTCTCTGTAGCTAAGGCCTACCACAATACATAGCATACAATAGGTGTTAAATAGCCCATTTTAAATGATGAAGTAAAGCTAAAATATGAGTCACCAAGTATGAGTTAAATGAAATATTCAGATTTCTACAATGTTAATGTTTATCATACTTTCTGCATATATGACTTATTAGAAATATAATTTAAAATAAATAAATGTTTTCATAGTCTCACTTGCCTTGAGTCATAACAATCGCAAAAAAGCATTTCTTTAGCTTCATGCCTAAGCACTATGAAGACACTCCAGCTCACAAAGTCAAAGGCTGAAAGAACTGATGGCTACGCCTAACTGTCATATTACAGCTTTGTCAAAGCGTGAGGATTCTCCTGCTCCAATGAAAGTAACACCAATAGTGCTCCTGATACCTTTTGAGAAAGAGATGTTATACCAGGCTTCTGGTGGAGGGCCGCCAGGCCTGAATTCTTGAATAGGCTGTGTCACTACCAAAGTGTAGTGAGTAGCACCTCTTTCTGCTTAACCTTGTGTAGCTTTCTGAACCTAATTTTTCTGCCTCACCCGTATTTCCCCTTATGCTTGCCAAGTTCCTCAAGAGACAATTTGGTTTCTTTTTATCCTTCAGATACACGTGATTGGAAATATTCAAAAGCCCCATGCAAGCCCTATTATTCTTTACCATAAGCTACATCCCAGTTTCTCTCCTACTTGTTACATCCTGAAAATGATCTACATCTAGATGCTATGACTCGTTTACTTTAATTTTTTCATACCTGGAAAGCATTTTCATCTCATCCAATGCTCTGTACATCTTTGCTTAGATATAACAATTTTAATATTTTCACAGACTAATGACAACTGGGTCAATTAATTTGAGTACTAAAAGAAAAACTACCAGTTTTAATACAGTTTGAAGTATACGCCTTAACAGTTTTGTTTATGTTTGTCCATTACAACACCTTCAAATTTTAGAAATCCTTGACATGTTCTCAAAAGTATTTTTCTCCCTTGCAACCTTCCATTCCAAAAAATTATTTTATTTTAATGAAAAATTATTTCTATCAGGACAGATGAAAAGTATCACAGTTATCACTATTTTTCTTGTCTGAATTGGCAAATAAATGTGCGCTTGTGGTTCCATGATATTTTACAACCTCCTCTCCTCTTTTGTTCTGAAATGTTCTTGGATACAGTTGAAAGAAAATGGCAACATATGGTCCATTAGTTTAAATGAGGTGGGGGAAGAACAGGATGGATTATTAATGATAATAATTTATACTTCCCTTTGAATCTATATGCTGTGGCCTTGATGAGAATTTGGCAGGCTTCACAGTCAAATGAAGTTTAAAGTTAAAGGTTGAAATGTGATGGAGGGATTTTTGAAGCAAAAAAAAGGAAGCAAAGAAAAACTATCCACACTGGATTTTTACGGGTTTCCCATCTGTACTTCCGTAATATGATTTGTCTGATAGCAAATAACATTTCTTGCGTGACTTTACAAATATTTAACTAAAATTATTTTTTGAAATGTTTTTACTTTGCTTTATTTTAATTCAATGGTTGCTTCAAGTTGTAGTAATTGAAGACGAAAATCTGGTATTATTCTGTATATTTGAAGGCTAGTAGTTCTTCAGCTATCAAAGGAGCAGTTATGGGTGATAGGCTGTGTAGGTGTCTGTACTTCTTAGAAAACAACTTTTAAAAATAATGACCAATTGATGTGCACAGACTGCCTTGCAGAAAAAAAGTTTCCAATGTTCTTACTTCCTCAACATACCTGATATATATAATAATCTGTTCCTTTTGTGAACTTTCAGCCATATTATGTTCCTTTATTTTTTATTCTCTATAACAAGCTCTAAAATTCTATAATTATTACTTTTTATGTTTCTTAATATAGTATATCCCAACATCAATTCTTTTAAAAAATGTGCAAAATATTACCTGCAAAAAAGTCATGGCCTTCAAACTTGTGCTGCTATTTTAGCAGCAATCTTCTTGTTTTTTCTAATGACAAAATGAAATTTCACAAAGAACTTCTACTTGGGTTTAGATGAGAGTGAAAAACCCGTAACTCTACCACTCATTATCCCCCTTTCCACAGCTCTCTCCCTGCCCCTGTCACAGCCCTGAGGCATTTCCCAACAACCCTAGAACTCCTGGGGACTCATTTTGAAGTGTGCTATTGCATAAAATATGAGAATGCATCCATCCTTTTGAGAACTGAAAACTGTTCTCCTCGATTAATTGGAGGGAAGAAAAACACCACCAAATCTTATAAGGAGATTTTTTTGTAAATGTTCTCTTAAGAATTTTCATGGTCAATAGAAATATAAGGCAGTGGTTTGTCAGTGCAAAAACGACCTGGCCAATAACATGCAATTGTGCCCCTTGATTCAGCAAGCCTGAATAACAGTTTAAGTTGTTTACAGAGCTACAAGAAATCTCTATTTGTGTACTGTATATATTTTATACATCTGGGAAAAAGAGTGTGTGTTCTTCAGAAGACTTGGCAGCACAACTGAACATTTTCCTTGTTAAAATCACAAATTCCTCTTTTCTTGGCCTTGTATTTAGGTGATATGGAGAAGGCAAAAATATGACGGTAAATAAGAACACCTAATCACTGGAAAACCCAAAAGATATAAATTGTATTTAGCTAAGTGTGACATTTGGAGAACACACTAGAAGTTTGTCAGCTCCTTTCAAGTGTAATAGAAATGTGACTCATATGACAGAGTCAAAACAAAGACATAAGCCCTATTTTCTTCTTGGCTTGCTGATGTGGTTCAGCATTGCTGTTTCTTCTTGATCATGAACAAGTTCTCCTGGTAGCAAAACATTAAATGACCTATTCAGAGTCAATTACTAATTCAAATTTCAATTGCACAGTGTCCTGCTCTAAAAAATATAAAATTGTATAATGACAGAAATAGATAGCTAAACTTTAAAAGTTTATGAAAAAAATAAATAAATAGATCATGAGTTCTTCTGCAATTTGATAACCTGTTCCTAATTTCATGTAATAAATACTTCCTTTGCCAAGTTGGTAGCCTCAACAGCTGGATACTAACTTATGAATTGATTATAATAAATATAGCAAACATTTGGTGACAAAAACAGGCATAAAATATAGAATATTATAAACTGTTGACAATAACATAAGCCCTGAAAATAAGC
>NW_026652278.1:118571100-118636845 GCF_009828535.3 Hylobates moloch
AACATAAGCCCTGAAAATAAGCTGTAATTACAATGCATCACAGCCATGCACTAACGCTAACATAACACTTGTGGAAACTTGAAGTATGTTCAAATTTAAAATAAAGTAGGAGTTTGCACAATCATGCAGTAAATCAGTTTCTTTCAAAATATTCACTCTAATTTTCTCAGGTACTATAAACAGAATGTTGGTTAGACTTCCCTTTTTCATTTGGCAATATTTTGTGAATGTTGAGATTTTTAAGGTGCATTTCAGTAAGAGAAACAAAATAATTAGCCCACAGCATGGCATGGAGAGTGCAGTATTTGCAGGTTAAAAGGAAAATAACTTTTAGTTTACATTTTCACTGTGTTCTCTCAAAGAAAATGGGAGACCAATTAGACTACAACGTGAATACTGTTAAACCTCCTAAAAGTCTGCTGAGTCAGTGGAGGATGTGGAATAGTCACTTAGAGTCAGAAGGCATATACTTAAGTTTCAGTTTAGTGACTTACTGGTGAGATTTTGGCAGGACCCAAAGTCCTTGCAAAAGGAGAAAGACTACTGAATCTATCTCAGAGAATTGGGGAGTTCAGAATTTAAAAATACAGTGATAGATATCAATATAATAATCCTATAAACTTAGAGATTTTACAAAATCAAGATATGGTTTGCTGGTTATAATGTAAAGACTTGAAATAAAGTAACTAATAGAAACATATGATAGCTTACTCTCACTGGAGATCACTTATTTAAAATAATACATAATGTCTATAAAGCAATTAACCATCTGCCACACACTATTCTAATTGCATCATATTAACTTATCAATGTGACAAGGATTTACTTTTATCTCCATTTCACAAATGACAGCACTATGACAAAAAGGAGATAAAACTTGCTAAAGGCCAGCTTCTAGTAAGTGACAAAGCTAGATTTCAACATGCAAGTTGACCACTGAATCTCTTCCCAAAGCCCTCCATACCTTACCGCCATTTCTATGAGGTAACTTTTCAGAGAAAATCTGAGAATAAGGATAGAATGGTGAGGGGAATTAGAGCAGAAGAGAGATGAGGAACAAATATCCTGAGATGGACAAGACACTCCTATACTATTCCTGAGCTCTATGAACTTGTGAACTTTCCCTGTTCTTAAAGGTTTTCTGATATTAAAAGGACGGGACTTGTTTTAGCTCCATTATGAAAAGAAGTTGAAAGCCTTCACTCTTGTTGTCACAACAAGTAAAAGCAGGACAGAATGACAATCAAAGTCTTTTCTTGCACCCATCATAGAATGAGGTTGTAGAGCAAACTGTCATGCTGAAACCTGGAGAAACAGGCTTATCCAAAGAGATACAGCCTAGATCGACTTATATGGAATTGAAGTCACTAAGGCCATGAGCGAATAGGAACATTTACCTGGTTATTATGGTGAATTGCTGGAGGCCAGGTGTGAACTAGCTTGAAAGCAAAAAACTTTTAGGGATTATAGGATCAGAGAAGTTCCCACAATTTCATTGTCTATGCCTCCAGGAACTCTACCTGTGTCTCTGTCAGGGGTAGAACAGGAATAATCAATGTGAATGTCCAGTGACTTCCTCATAGCAAAAACCCACTTTCTAAAGAAAAGGACTGTCCTGAAGCCTTTTCCCAGATGAAGGAAGGGCATTTCTCACTCTAGCCACCTCTACACTTCCTGTTTTACCTAAGGGAAACATAAAAAAGAAAACATAAGGAACATAAACAATAGGGGTTAGGACTTCAGAAACATAGATTAGATATGCTGAAGTCAGAGAAGGGAGTAAGAAGTTATCCTAGTCTATTTTATGTTGCTATAACAGAATACCATAGATTATGTAATTTGTATAGAAAGTGATCTCTTAACAGTTCTGGAACTGGAAGTCCAAGATTAGGTGGCCACATCTTTTTGGCATCTGGTGAGGGCTTTATTCTGTGTAATGACATGGTGAAGAAGCAGAAAAAGAACTGGACACATATGAAAGAGACAAAACATGAGGGCAAAGGACAAAACATAAGGGCACCCTCTGTTTATAACAATTCACTCTTTTGGTAACTAATTTAGTCCCACAAGAACGAGAACTCACTCCTACAAGAATTAACCCAGTCCCGGCCAGGCAAGGTGGCTCATGCCTATATTCCCAGCACTTTGGGAGGCTGAGGCAGGCGGATCACCTGAGGTCAGGAGTTCAAGACCAGCCTGACCAACATGATGAAACCCCATCTCTACCAAAAATACAAAAATTAGCTGGGCATGGTGGCATGCACCTGTAGTCCCAGCTACCTGGGAGGCCAGGGCAGGAGAATGCTTGAACCAGGGAGGCGGAGCTTACAGTGAGCCGAGATCGAACCATTGCACTCCAGCCTTCCAGCTTGGGTAACAGAGCAAGACTCTGTCTCAAAAAAAAAAAAAAAAAAAAAAAAATATTAACGCAGTCCCAGTCCCCTAAGAATCACATTAATCCATTCATGTGACTGGGATCCCTTCAGCTGAGCCAAGCACATGTTAAAGATCTCAACACTTCTTAATGCTATTATATTGGAAGTCAAATTTCCACATGAATTTTGAAGGGTACAAAAATATTCAAACCATAGTAGGGCTCAATGGGCTATACCAATGAATAAACAATTGTCAAGGTCACAATTCTGAGACAAAAGCATACTAAAACACTGAAGTATAATTAGGCAATTATAGAATGCTCCTGCTCCCCCTAGCCTTGTACCGCAATAGGGCTTCAGTGTGCAAACACTGGATTAGATCTGAAAGACTGAAATCAAACTGATGAAAAATACTTAAGTCAGCCCAAAGTGAATAGAGAAAACAAAAACAAGGACACTAGAGACATTTGACACTTCTCACACCTGTGGCTATAGCAAACATTGAACATAGTCTAACAGCCAGAGTAACATAAATCCCCATACTAAAACCAAACTTATCTCAGTTCTTATTATCTGGTATAACATGTCTGGTTTTCAAAAAAAATTGCAAAGCATGTCAAAATGCAAGTTAAAACACAGTCTGAAGAGACAAAGCAATGATCAGAAATAGACTTAGAGGATAACATAGATTTTGGAATCATCAGGGAGAGAATTTAAAAGATGAAACATGTTTAGGGCTCTAATGGAAGAAATATGCAATACGAAAAAATATATGGGGTATGTAAAGCAGAAATATGGAAACTCTGGGAAGGAATTTTAAAATTTGTTGACAGAGACCAAACCACAGATCCAGGAAGCTCAGAGTGCTCTTAGTGGTATAAATGCTTTGCCTCCAAAAAACCATACCTAAGCATATCATATTAAAACATCAGAAAGACAAAGACAAAAAGAAAATCTTGAAAGAGCTAGAGGGCAGACAAAACCAAAATGCCTTACCTATAGAGGAACAAGGATAAGAATCTGAGGATGCTTCTCATAAACCATGCAAGCAAGAACAGAGCAGAATGAAATATTTAGCGTTGAAAGAAAATCTAGACTTATATATCCAGCAAAATTATTCTTCAATGAGGAAGAAATAGATTTTCTCAACAAATAAAAATCAAGGGAATTTATTACCAGCAGACATGCTTTTCAAGAAGTGTGAAAATAAGAATTTTCAGGAAGATCAGAAATGATAATAGAAATTCAGATATACATAAAGGAATGAAAAACATTAGAGAAGAAATAATAAAGTAAGCTAAAATCTTTCATTTTTCTTATGCTTAATTCAACAAAAATAAGCATTTAAAGTAAAAATAGTAACAATTATACTGCATGATATAGATGGCCATACAGATAAATGAAATCAGTGACAGTAATGTCATGAGGGACAAGAGAGAGGAATTGAGAATACTCTTTTTAAGATACCTGCAATACATGGAAGTGGCATCAGATTATTTGGAGTTTGACTTAGATTAGTTTAAAAAGTATATTGTAAACTCTGGAGAAACCATTAAAATTTTTAAATAAAAGTAGAATTTATATGTAATGAGAGGTGGTTGAAATAGTATTGTATAAGGAGCGCAAATGAAACCAAAGAAAGCAGAAACAGAGAACATATGCAATGAATATATGCAAAAAACATATGCAATGATTAGAAAACAGTTACAAACATGGAAAATATTAATACAACTATATAGATGATCATTTCAAACCTGAATTATCTACATACAACAATTAAAAGAACAGACATTGTCAGAGTAGGTTAAAAGGAAAGACCCAACTATGCTTTGCCTACAAGAAATCTGCCTTGAATAAGTTAAAAATAAACAGAAATAAAAAGATATACCATAAGGCTAATTGAAAGAAAGCTGAAATAATTACATTAATTTCAGACAAAGCTGGCTATAAAACAAGGAAGATTATCAGGAATAAATATGGGGATGACATAATGACACCAGGGTCAATACATCAAGAAGCCATAACTACCCTACACCTACATGCATCTGAACAGTATTCATAGTTAACCAGTAAATACTGGGTATTTACTGAGCCTTAAAATACATAAGTCAAAAACTTAAAGTACTACAATGAGAAGTAGACAAATTTATAGTTATAGTCAGAGACTTCAACATCCCTCTGTTAGTAATTGATAGATCAAGCAGGCAGAAAATAATAAGAGTACAAAGGATCTGAACATCATTATAATCAACTCGGTTTAACTGTCATTTGTAGAATAGTCTATCCATTAACAGCAGAACACACATTCTTCCCAAGCTCACATGCAACCTTCCCCAACATAGGTCACATTCTGGGCCACAAGACACACTTTAACAAAATTTAAATAATGGAAATTATACAAAGTATGTTCTTAGGCCACAAAAGGAAGTAAATCACAAACTTACAAATTATTTCCTTCAATTTTTAGATCATTCTAAACTTACAAATTCCATTTTTAAACTGAAATCCTTTTTCTTTACACTCCCTTTATTCTTACTTTGCTTATCCTATTGGAGCTCTACATAATAAGTCTACTCTTCATTTTAAATGTCAGCTCTCCAGATATTTGAAAGCATGCCTTCACAAGCAGTTTTATTAACAATAAGTGTGTTGATTTCCTTTGATCATTACATACAATCTGGTCTCTAAACTCCTTGACCTCTTGGTTGCAAAGGATACATTTTCAAACTTGGTATCCTCTTAAAATTTCTAACTACCTAGAACTCAAAACACCTGACGAAGGACATTCCTAGTTAAGATGGCAATTGAACCTATGAGTCTACAACTCTGTATTTAAAGAATAGAAGTAATTTAAAAGAAACACATACTTTCTAAAGAGATTTTTCTTCTGTTAAATTTAAATTGAGTAAACCTAGATGGCTTTTCAGAAGATACATGACAATTTAGTACTGAAGCCAAAGGAAAGCATGTTCAATCTTCTATTCAGCCAATTACTCGTCAAAATTTTTCTGTTATTATAGTTTTCATAAAGTGTCAAGATTCCATTTAAACATGAGGTTCACAGTAGATCATCAGAACTTATTACGTAAAAAAGAGAACCCACTTTATTAACTTGGTTTTCGTTTGCATATACAAGTTTGAACATTTTGATAAAAGTAATAGGCCAACAAATAGCAAGAACATCCTGAAAAACTAAAAACTAGTTTTTCTAAAGAATATCCTTCCTTTTCACCCTGGGTCAGTCAATACAGCCTCATTAGCTATCCACAGACATATGTGTATAATCTCAATTTTTCTGTCAGGAGTGAGGAACGTTAAGCAAAGAAAAGGCAGCAAGGTGTCCAGCTGCGCTTTGTAAACAAAGACTTGATGACAAAGAATTTGGCTACTTACCTAATGTTCTTAAATTCCAAGCATGTCAGATATTTCTTGGTAATTTAATCATAATATCTTCAGAGAAATTTCCAGTTACTTTGTAATTGCTGAAAATTTCATGCAGATAAAATTCTTAAGACAACTTTAAGAAATTAAATTGTGGATGGAAATGGAATGTGTTTTGCAGGACTACAGATGGAAAAACAAAACTTAAGAACTGATAGGTATTATATTTTAAGTTATGTGTTTTCCCTTAGAGGATCATATTTACCTGGATCATAAAAGATAATTGTGGAATTTTAAGAAAGCCAAATTTAAATTAATAAAATAGTCTGAATTTTTAAGCCCTCCAGTAATTGTCATCAATATCTGTGTGCCAAAATAAACACTCCTCTGAAATATATCTAGCTACTATAAAGTCCAAAGAAGTCTTAGTTATATAATTTAACATTAGGTGTTCTGGGAGAATTAACTAGAATTGGTGTAAAGTATTTGTGTGTTTGCATTTATTTTTCATATTGAAAGAGTATAAAATAATATTACTATTGCTTTGTTGATTCTAACCAATATTCTTTCAGCTCTTTAGCCTGAAAAAGATTAAAAAGAAATTGTTTATATCACACCCACACACACACACACACACACACACTTTTGTAAGAGTGAAACTGGAATCCCCACTGGCATAATTACTTTGAGGCCATTCATCCCTCTGCACACCACATCCATCCACTTCCCTTTAAGGTCTGAGGATGGAATCTCATACTAAAAAAGTCCCTGCATTACCTGCTTCTTCCACTCCTGTAACAAACAGCTCAAACTTCAATGCACAGAAAGAACTTCTCTGAACCCGGATACTACCTCAGATCCCTGAAAAACTCACCATTTCTATGTGCTGTGAGGTACTATTATGTCTCTTCCCATCACACTTATATTCCTGCCTCTTCCTTGCCCACCATTAGCAATTCGGATTCCAGAGTTGGCAGATTTCACATGATGGATCTCTAGCCTTTGATTGGCTCTGTGAACAACCTTCACTGTGACTTTGACACTGGATTAGGCAACAGATATTAGTTATTTAAAAATAACAGAATCCCTCATATCTGACACATTCGAAATCAGTCATTGGTTAAGATCATTGTAAAAGGATGTCAAATCTGGAAATTATTTTAAAAAGTGATATAGCCATGACAAACATTAAATTTTAACTTAAAATATAGAAATTCTTGCTCATTTTCCATTGTAGGAGTAAGGCTGTTTCTTGAAGAATGGATCTACTCTTTGCATTTTTTACCATTTTTCTTACATCATCTATAAGCAATGTGTACAATCTATTATTGACAGTTTGGATTTCTTTAGAGAGAAACTGGAAATTATAAAAATAATTGCAAGGCAATTTAAATGCAGAAGGTTTTTAGCACTTTATAATCCTCTTCCACCAACAATCTTGTACATTTTCAGTTAATGTTATTTCAATTAACCTTTATCTATATCTTTCAAACTATGTCACTCAGTTTTCATAGATATAATTCTTTTCTCATTCACTTTCATCTTTCACTGATACATGCAATATTCAATTAAATTTCATTAATATCACAGATATAATTTGTGTAGGGTTTGGAAATTACCCTACTGAATCACATTCAGCATACAATTAAAGTGGTAGGAGCAGAGATGCAAAGGTTTCAAGGTGCTATGTTTTATAATCAGCATGTTTACAGAGAAAATGGAGGGCTTCCATTAATACATAAGTTGATTAAGCATAAACCATTTAAGCCAATTTCTGTTATACTTATCAAAGTCATCAGTTTATTTAAAGATATGAAAAGAGTTTATATTGTTTGCAACATAACCAGATCTCCTAGGTTAGAACTTAATCCATTTTTTAAACTTTGGATTAAAGTAACTATTATTTTTTGAGTTCTGAATTCAAAGAGAGGGAATGAAATGTAGTAGAAAGAAAACTAGAATAGAAAACAGAGAGAAAAAATAACCTTTAAGTCCCACTTCTATCCCTTTCCAGACTTGGGAACAATAAAATAAAAATAGTGATCTATCTCACAAAGTTGGTGAAAAAATATAAAAATATAGTATATACTAAAGTGTTTAATATTCCAGATACTGTCCACACATTTAAAAATAAAAATATTATTTTTCCTTTTTTCTGTTATTTAAGTTTCCTAGTAGAATATAGTAGATGCCTGCTTTTAAATATTTATTATATCAACATAGCTAATAGACAATTGGAAATACAGTATTCACCAATATGAAATTTTTCCCATAGTACAGCAAAATTTTGAAGCCAACTCTAAAAACATATTTAGCACAAACATTGCCTGAAATATTTTTAATGAGTATCATTTTTACAATCAAATAGAATAAATAAGCAAAACCCACTACGCCATCATACCATACATCACTACAAGGATCTGACTTACGGTTATATGGAATTTACAATTGGATTAAGCACTCTGTATTTCAGTCATAACATTTACATTATTTCTTAGCCAACATTAGATTTATGTTGATTCACCATAAAAGGGAACATTCATTTCCATTACTTTATATATGTTGGTAAATTCTAAGGCACAAAAATCAAGTTAACAGTGCTTCTATTGTAAGTGTTTTATCACATCTCTGTACATCAGATTTCAAAAACCAAAGACTCATGTTGAAATTGGCTAATAACCAAAACACTCACTGTCAAATTAACTGTTCCCATCTGAGGTGATAAATGGAGAGTTCATAAATGTGAACCATGGCGTATGAAAAATAGCTCATTGACATCTGTTCTTAACATCTGGCTTTGTAATCGATGCACCAAAGCAAATGGGATATGCAATTCTGTTTAGACCCTCAAAATTAGGCTTTGTGATTATTTATGTCTGGGTTATATGCCCAGGTAGCATCAACAAAATGAAAGAATTTAGTGTTTCATTAATAAAAGACAAGCATTCAGGTCGATGCTTGCTTTACACCTATTCTTTATTCAGCAATAACTCAATACCAGCAACATCATGACAATATTACTACAAGCCTTCTTCCCCCAGGAAAAGAAAAAGCCACACTCTCTCTATACCATATCCCTAGCTCTTCAGGAAAAACACTGCCTCATTAACTTAAAACTTAAGTAAAGGTATATACACACATACATAGTTCCTCAAAGAGTTCTTTATAGGAAGATTCCTTTAAAACCATTAAATATTTATTTCTAACAAACACTAAGAAAAAACTTTTCCTTAAGGATTTTCAAGTTCACCTAATATAAGATTAGTCATTAGAAACAAATGTATGGTGGTTGCCTTTACCGCAAAGTTTATTACACATGCAACAAAAATATGATACGGAAACGTGAAAAATAAAAGTAAGTTAAAGAAAGTGCAGAAAATGATGGTATTGGTGATTCATGTGCTTCTACCATGAAAACTTAATGAATTTGGATACAGTCCTTAAAGAATTCAAAACAATTGTTTTGTATGGCTGACTAATAATATGACTACTTCATCCAGGAATAATTTATGTAAGCTTTTGTAAAAGACTCAATGAATCAAATTGTCCCAGTCTTGCATAATGATGTCTGTATCCTCAGGAAATAAACTACAAATCATTCAAACCATAAGTTTTTGTTGAATTCTTAGGTTTATAAGCATGACTAAATGAGTCAAGTGGCCAACAGCTTGAAGTCTTTACTATTCCTGCTTATTTAGAAACAATGAATGACATTATTCATTTATCAAGAACTTGCAGTACACACAACTTACCAGATCCCATGCAGGTACCTGAGAATGCAACAAGTGAATTTACAGGGCACCTGGTCTGATAGAATTAAGCAGGCTAACAATTTCCTATATTATCATAAACTGATAGGAAGAGGAAGTACAAGACATAATGAACACATGAAAGGACTACTTAAACTAGAGAAGCAGGGAAGGCTTCATGAAGAAACCAATTTCTATGCTGAAAATGGAAGAATAAGTATATTAGACAAGGAATGGGGTGGTGTGTGACTAGGCAGAGGGAAGAGTGCATAAAAGCATAGAGATCAGAGAGAATATCAAGGTAGAAAGAAAGAAAGAGAAGTGCACAGTAGCCCCCTCCTGTAGCTGTGGTTTTACTTTTTATGGTTTAAGTTACTCATGGTCAACCATGATTCAAAAATAAGTGAGTACAGCGCAATAAGATATTTCGAGAGAGACAAAGACACATTCACATAGATTTTATTACAACACGTTATTGTAATTGTTCTCTTTTATTTTATTTATTTATTTGGAGATGGAGTTTCGCTCTTGTTGCCCAGGCTGAAGTGCGATGGCAGGATCTCAGCTCACTGCAACTTCTGCCTCCCGGGTTCAAGTGATTCTCCTGCCTCAGCCTCCCGAGTACCTGGGACTACAGGTGCCCACCACCACGCCCAGCTAAGTTTTACATTTTTTAGTAGAGATGGGGTTTCGCCATGTTGGCCAGACTGGTCTTGAACTCCTGACCTCAAGTGATCCACCTGCCTCCGCCCCACAAAATGCTGGGATTACAGGCGTGAGCCACCGCGCCTGGCCAATTGTTCTATTTTATTATTCGTTACTGTTGTTAGTCTCTTACTGTGCCTAATTTATAAGGTAAACTTTATTATAGATACGTATGTATAGGAAAAGCAAAGTGTATCTAGGGTTTTGTACTATCTGTGGTTTCAGGCATCCATTGGGGGTCTTGGAATGTATCCCCCACATATAAGGGAGGACTACTGTAGTATGGCAAAAGACTATCATGGAAAAGAGGAAAAGCACGTTAAGAAATAAAGATAGCAAAGGAAGCAGGATGCAGAAGATTATACAAGGACTTTTACACAATGTTAAGGATTTTGGATTTTATCCAAACAGCAACTGAATGATTTAGCAGCAAATTGACAAGAAAACATTTGTGATTTAGAATGATTACTATGGCTAATATATGGCAAGGGAACTGGAGAGGAGATTAAAAACTTGAAAGGGTGATTTTTGAGACTCTTAATACTTTTAATAACACCATTATTACTGAATATACGTAGTGCTAGTCACTCCCTTGGAACAAAACTAAATTTTGCAAAAAAGGTGCCACATCAATCTGTTTTACCTACTTCACTGGTTTCTTTGGAGGAAAAAAATGTGTTAGTGTACAGAAAAGTACTGTTTTAAAAGTACTGTTGTATTTTTCCTTCTTAAAAGGTCCTATGCTAAATTCCTCTCAGGACTTTTATACTAGTTAAGTATTACTGAGGAAAAACCACCCCAAAATTCACTAATTTAAAGCAACAATAATTTATCATTATAGCTTACAAATCACAAGACTGGGGCTATAGTGACATAGGCTGGGATCATACTCATGCATCTGAGAAATCTCACATCCTCTTACAGGGATTACAGAGCTAAAACAGGTATGCCTTTTTCAGGGCAATGGCAGATGTGCAAGATGGAGTAAGACCAATCAAAAAAGCATGTTTCAAGACTCTGATCGAATCATGTATGTTAGCATGCCATTGGCCAAAGTAAGTAACATGACTTAACCCAGAGTCAAGGATTAACAAAGACTACCAGTCCACAGCGGGATGGTGCTACAAAGTTACAAGGTGAAGGTCATAGCTATATGAACCATAAAGAATTAAGTGAAAAATTGAGGTGAATGATGCAATCTACTAAAATTTAGTAGTAGGAAAAGATGTATGTCCTTTTTTTAAAAAAATGAACACAGTGACTACAATAACTCTGACCCTCTTTGGCCATTAAAAAGCTGAGGTATATTTTTGTAGCCATTATTAGTAATTGCATAAAATTAGACCGTGTTTTAATCGTGGGTTCCTAGTATGGTATCTGGCATTCAGGAGATAATCTATTTTTTAAGGTTGTTAAATGAATTTTGGGCAATTAATGAAGGTCAATGTAAGTTAATATATGTAAAACTTCAAATCACTGCCAAAGTTTAAAGCAATAATTTAAATGGATGCAATAAAATAATTATTAATTAATTTTACTATTAGTTACTTCTTAATTGGCTTATTAATTACTCTTAATATCCGATATGTGGTTATGATTATTAAGATTATTATGACTATACACTTGGTTATAAAAATAAGAGTTGATTATTATGAATATATGCTTCTTATTTGAAGCTAATATTTTAACAAAGACTGTTTTATTATACATTTATTATTTATTTACTCTAATGTTAGAAGGAAAAAATAAGGAAAGAAACGAATCAAAAACTTTACAATTAAATAAAGAAGGAAAGGCCAACAGCAATAGAAGGACATGAAAATAATTATATTGTAATTTTGCTAACATTTAATTGAATATGCCATGATAAATATTATTAATTTATCTTATTCGTATAGATATGACAATAATGGAAACTCAGATCATATTGATACTACTTTAAACAATTAGTTTTGAAATTAAATTATCTAATATATTGTTTTCCAAACCCATGAACAGATTTTGACAGGCATTTTCCTAAAATGAAACCGTTGAGGGAGGCTTAATCTGAAAAGATCAAGCAATAAATGTCCTTATTGTGCATATTTGTGGTGGAAAAGATTGGTACCACAATACAAAGTTTAAATTTCATCTTAATTCTTTATTAACATAAAAATAGTTCAGGTGGTTAATAATATACAAGAAGTGAAGGACCACACACACACACACACACACACACACACACAGATACACTAAAGAGTAATTTCAAAGAAACATAATCCTAAGCACACTGGATGCCTCACTGACTACAAACATTCTCATCCACAAGTAGTACTCAGCGTCTATACAGAAGTGTGCTTGAAAGAGTAGGTTATAAGAGTGTGGAAGAAAGCCAACCAACCGGCTTCCATGGAATGAGTGGGTTTAGTTCCCAGAATAAACTTGGGACACAATTTTTAAGAATTGCTTCATATTTTCTCTTCTATGCCCTAAATTTTGTTATTTTTTTTTACATTTCTTTAGTCCAATGCTCATCTAAACAAGGCTAAATATTCACTGAATAGTTATGTTGAAACGTGCAATTGTTCTTTCTGACAGTCAAAACAATTTCATATGGCTCAATCTAATTCATGACCGTTTTTATCTTTAATCAATTAATACTTTACATTTAATTCTTCTTAATAATTAATACTAAGCCTACGGTTAAAACTCAGTACTGATACTTATCAGATCTTTCATAACTATTATTCATTTATATAAAATGATTACCTAATTACATAATTGGTTACATTAGTAAATAGGCTCCCCAAAGATAATGATAGTGGTACCACTACTGCTACACAATTTCCTAGAAGGCATCGCATCACACCAGGTGATATTTAAAACCATTCCTTCACTAGCCAACATATAAAAGTGTGATTGTGGTATATAAAAAGTCATTTAGGTATGGAACTTATTAATGCATAGGTACTATGGAAACAATCTATAAATGCCTTATTTTTGAGGGAGCACATTATTTCACACTCACACTGATGTTCCCAGATTTTGTGACTCAGTCTCTGGCTTAGATCATGTGCAGCTGGTCCCATAAGTAGTGAATAGCCTTGGCTTTAGAAAGGCTCAGGCTGCCTTGGCGCTAGGTATTTTCAAGTGGCCAGAGCTCTTCTCTGCCAAAATGTCTCAGCCTGCTGTCTATTTTCAGCAGAATGTGTGAATATTAGTGCCTCAGCCAGGCCCCTTCTGCTTCAGGCATCTCTGTGTGTCATCTGCAGGCACTTTCATATACTGCTTGAAGAAATGGAAGTCAAAACATTTTTGGAAAGCAATTGGCCATTATGATTAACAACTTTAAGCTTTGGCCTGTGCTTTGACCCAAGTAGATTCACTTGCAGGATCTATCTGGAAGGAGAAATATATGTGTATATGTATATACACATATATACATATAAATATGTATTTGTAAAAAGATTTCCTTACAACGATGCTTGTCAAAACCCTATTCCTACTAAGAAAAAAGTGAAAACTAAACCAAAACTTTCTCAAAATAAAGAAAATGTTAAATTATACAATACATTTATACATATCATGAAGCCGCTGAAAATGAAAAAGTATAACACTTACCAAAATTGGGACACAATTTTGGTCAGATGATAGCATGTGGTTTGCAAATATTTTCTCCCATTCCATCGTCTATATTCCATCTCTCATTCCATTGTCTCTACTTTGTTGATTGTTTACTTTCCTATGCAGAAACTTTTTAATTCATGTAGTTACATTTGTCTATTTTTGTTTTCATTACCTTTGCTTTCGGAGTCATATGCAAAAAATTATTTCCCAGACCAATGTCAAGCTTTGCCTTTCTACTTCCTTGTATATAACAATGTTTCGTTATACCATTCATTAAACACAAATATCAAACATAAATTATAAAGATTAATAGAATAAAGAGTAATTTCAACTACTTAAAAATACATAGAAAAACATACAGGAAAAATACTTTAAATAATATAAAAGAGATGCCCAGACTCTGGCAATTTGATGTCTGATGCGTTATTTAGTTTTTTATGAGTAACTGACTTTTTTCCAAAGATAGAGAACAGTGACACATGACCAGAGCCTAGCCATGTTTTTTTCTTTTCTTTCTCCCAACTTCTGCCATCAGAAGTAAGGGAATGGGAAAGGCACCTTGTTTCTCACTTGTCTGTCTTGCCCACAGAATGTCCACCTGAAGGTGAATAGTTGAGCCTCACTGGATTATCTGCTCCTAAGGCACCCTACTAGGTGACATGTGGAAGCAAAGTATCTTTAGCACATATGCTTTATCTCGCTTAGTGTGAACAATTATAGTGACACTGGGAACTGAATCATTCTCGCGGTGCCCCAGACAGACCAGGGTAAATTTGCTGTTTATCTTGTAGTACCACAATACTTGCATAAATCGTCTTGATCTCTGCTGTCTTTCCAGATTTCAAAGGATGTAAAATCACAAAAGTAACATCCAGAAATCCCTCAGGTAACCATAGGTTACTGTTATAAACAGATATTAAATAGGCATTTAAAACATAAGTTAGTGTCTACTCAACCAGGACTTCACATATCAGGATTTCAGGACATTTCAACACTTTCTGGAATGTATAGAGTTGCTCTACCTTCCACACCTTTGACTTTGTGCCTTGATTTTTTTTAGTTGATTCCAGCAGTGCAATGTCTCTGCATGTGGCATTCAGCTAGTCTGCCTCTTCCCAAGACTGAGGGCTCCTGCACGTCTTGACTTCCATACTCCAAAAGGACGTTCATACTTAAAAAATGGTTTCTTCATTACCTTAAGCATTTTTTATGTATTATATTAATATATATTATATATTATATTATAATTTACATATTATAGATGATATATAATATAAAATGATATTTAATATTATATTATATACTGTATTATATAATTTTATTTTTACATAATATAATATCATATCTAGCGGATTATTTTAAAGAAGCTGAATTTCTTCCTTTCAGTGAACATTTTCAAACTTTAACATATTTTCTTCCATGCAAAATTTTTCATTGTTATAATCAATTAAAATTCACTTAAAAACATAAATTACAAATCGCCTTGTACGGATGTATGTTTTATGTCAACTTCTCTTTGTTCTGTGGCTATCATGTGCACTCCGTACCCCAGCCATCTTGCACGTGTATGCTCTTCTTTACAACAAGAATGGGATGAAAGGGTGTGGAGGAGTCAGTGTCAATCCGTTACAATTATTGGAAAAACAACTTAAAACACATGGCCAGCTGATGGTGGTTCAATAAAATCTTCTCCATATGTGCAGGGCATCCAAATTTTAAGTTGATTTTTTTTCTCTTTAGTAAAAATACAAGTTACATTTCTATCAGGGTGCATATTCATTAAATTACTTGGGAAATTTTGATGTAATACCTTTTTCCAGCTTTATTGAGGCATAACTGACAAAAATTATACATATTTAAGGTATATCTGTGATGTTTTGCTATACATTGTGAAATGATTACCATAATCAAGCTAATTAACATATCCATCACCTCTCATATTTATCCTTTTGCATGTGTGCTGAGAACACTTTCAATCTAGACTTTCAGTATATTTCAAGTGTCCAATACAATCCTATTAATTATAGTCACCATGCTGTACATTAGATCTCCAGAATTTACTCATCCTGCACAACTGAAACTTTGTATCCCCTGACCATCTCTCTTTTACCTCCACCTTTCAGGCCCTGGCAACCACCATTCTACTTACTGCATTTGAGTTCAACTTTTTGATTCTACATTAAGATTGGGTACTATTTCTGTTTCTGTGCCTGGTTTACTTCACGTAGAATAATGTCCCACAGGTTTATTCATGTTTTCACAAATGACAGTTTTTTTTAATTTTAAGGCTATATTCCGTTATGGTATGAGTGTGTGTGCATGTGTGTGTTTGTGCAGTCACAATTTATTTGTCCTTTCATCCATCAATGGACACTTAGGTTGATTCCATATCTTGGCTATTATGAATAGTCCTGCAATTAATACTGCAGATATGTCTTCAAGATACTGATTTACTTTCTGTTAAATATATACAGAGAAGTGGGATTGCTGGATCCCATGGTAATTCCATTTTAATGTTTTGAGAAATCTCCATATTGTTTTCCATAATGGCTGTACTAATTTACATTTCTGCCAGCAGTGTACAGGCTTCTTTTGTCTGTTTGTTTACATCCTCACCAACACTTGTTACCTTCTGTCTTTTTGATCATGGCATTCTAACATGTGTGAGGTACTGTTACATTATGGTTATGATTTGCATACCTTCATGATTAGTGACGCCAAACATTTTGTTCATATATCTGTTGGCCATTTGTATGGTTTTTTTTTTTTCGAGAAATGTCTATTCATGTCCTTTGTCCATTTTTAAAATCTGTTTATTTGTTTTCTTGCCATTGAGTTGTTTGAGTTCTTTCTGTATTTGGATATTAAACCCTTGTCAGAAGTATGGTGTCTCAGTTCATTCAGCTGCAATAACAAAAATACAATAAACTGGATGGCTTATAAACAACATAAATTTATTTCTTACAGTCCTAGAGGCTGGGAAATTTAAGATCAAGGGACTGACACATTCGATGTCTAGTAAGGGCCCATTTTCTGATTCATAGATAATGCCTTCTCACATGGTGGAAGGGGCAATGCGTCTCTCTGGGGCCTCTTTTATAGGGCACTAACCCCACTTATGAGATTTCTACCCTCATAAACTAGTCACCTCTTAAAGGCCCCTTATCCAAATACAATCACATTGATGATTAAGTTTCAACATGTAAACTCTGTGGAGACACAAACATTCAGATGATAGCATGTGGTTTGCAAATATTTTCTCCCATTCCATCGTCTATATTCCATCTCCCATTCCATTGTCTCTACTTTGTTGATTGTTTACTTTCCTATGCAGAAACTTTTTAATTCATGTAGTTACATTTGTCTATTTTTGTTTTCATTACCTTTGCTTTCGGAGTCATATGCAAAAAATTATTTCCCAGACCAATGTCAAGCTTGTTTCGTTATACCATTCATTAAACACAAATATCAAAGAATTAGAGCTTGCAAAGACAAAGTTGTATAAGTATGGTAAAGGAGAAGAAAGGCAATATTATTACATAGAAAGATGTGATAATGTCTTTTTACATGGAAAAGTAAATTTAAAATAATATGTTTGATTTTAATAGGGGAAAAAGGTTTTAGTCCATTTGAAAATTCATCCTATAATACATGAAAATATAGTCATTATAAATTTTTAGTTCTGGTAACTTCATGTAACTAAAATACCATTAAAGATCATCATCATAGAAATAAATGACTTATGGTCTTTTTTCGGTTGCATAAAACTTTAGTAGTTTTAAACATGTTTGATCTCATATTTGAGTAAACCTACTTGAAACTTCAAAGATTAACTTTACAGGGTAGAAAAAAATGAACATGAAATTAGAGGAAAAGTGAAATATATAAAGTACTTTGAGGCTGCAAATAAGTCATGGATTTTTATTCTTGGGAAGGGTAAACTACATAATATAACAGAGGTTGTATTTCAAAATAGAACAACATTGATTTTGTTTGAATGTATATCTATAGTCACAAGTCCCAATGAATATTTTGAATGCCCTAGCCACCAAAAAAAAAATAAATAAAAGGAACCAAGAATAATTAAGTCCACTGCCTTAAGCCATATAGTTGTAGCAATGTGCTTATTGGCATATTTATAATCAAATTGTACTGGTTAAAAACTCCTGAGACCAATTTTTGTTTTTTAAAAACCAACGTAATGGGCCAGGCATGGTTGTTTATGTCTATAATCCCAGTGGTTTGGGAGGCCAAGACAAGAGGATCGCTTAAGGCCGAGAGTTTGAGACGAGCCTGGTTAACATAGTAAGACCCTGTTTCTATGAAACATTTAAGAAATAAAAAAACAGCTGGGCATGGCATGCACACCTGTAGCCCTAGCTACCCAAGAGGTTGAGGCAGGAAGATCACTTGAGCCCAAGAGCTAGAGGCTGCAGTAAGCTATGGCCATACCACTGTACTCCAGTCTGGGTGACAAAATGAGACCCTATATCAAAAAGAAAAGAAAGAGAAAGAAAGGAAGGAAGGAAGGATGGAAGGAAGGGAGAGAAAGAGAGAGGGAGGGAGGGAAGGAAGGAAGGATAGAAGAAGAAAGGAAAGAAAGAAAGAAAGAAAGAAAGAAAGAAAGAAAGAAAGAAAGAGAAAAGAAAGAAAGGGAAAGAAAAAAGAAAACAGAACAGAAAAGAAAGAAAAGAAAAGAAGAAAAGAAAAAGAACAAACAACTGAATGCATCCCAGGTATAATATTAATTATGTGTGATTTATTAGTCAATTTGCATTCTATTATTTAGTATTACTTATTACAAAAATAGCTAGTAGAATTAGTAAATTAATAATACTGTTTTATAATGGTAAACTGATGAAAAATATTGACAAATTTCATGATATCAATGAAGGAATTGCTTTAAAGAAAACAACTTAAACAAGTATGAAAAAACTAGATTTATATTTTATTTAAAAAATAATATACCATCAAAAATTATAGTTCTTAGCCCTATCAAAAATATATAGTGATATATACATCAAATATATATAGTATTATGTAGTAATTATCACTATCAAAATTTATTTTATGTATGTATTTACTTTTTTTCTTTCTCCTTCCTTTATTCCTTTATACAAACATATATATAATGTAAGCTCTATGACAGTATGGAAATATTTTGCTTCCCACTATATTGGTTTGTTTTAAACTGTATCCTCTGAACCTAAAAATCAGGCCAGAAATACAGATATCAATAATTACCTCAAAAATTGCAAACATTGTCAAGATCATTTGTGTGTCAATATAAATTTTGACAGACTATTTCTAATCTTCATTTTACAGTAATAGGCTACTTTATAGACTTCAGATTGTAGATAAATCATTTTCCCTCTAATTCTTAGAATCACTGTTCCATTTTCATATGTACTTGTCTTTAAACAATTTACTTTTGAATGTGTTGCTCTCTTCCTGGAATGCACAAATGTTCTGGTATTTTACATGGCTTAAAACACCTAACAAATCTATGATTTAGGCATGGCTGGGAAGAAATACTTATTTCCACTCCACAGTATCTCATACCTCAGTTGAGTTGACTCTAATGGCTGGTGGCTAGAATAGCTAGGGACTGGCTAAGCATCAATTTTTCTGCATGTTTTCTTAGGTCCCCTTTCTTTGCTCACTCAAAATTGTCTTTACATCATGGCGGCCTCAGGGTAGCTAAATTTCTAACATGTTGTCTAGGGCTCCAAGGGCTAGTGTTTCAAGAAGCATGGAGGAAAACTGCAAAGTTTCTGATGACCTCACCTATAAATTTCCAGAAGGTCATTTTGCTTTAGCTTATTGATTATATGAGTCACTACTGCTATCCTTGTTTCAAGGGTAGAAAATTAAACACTGCTGCATAACTGGTAGCACAGCAAAATATTGAAACCCCCTTTTATCTACCACAATGATAGACTCTGGCTTATCACTATTGAGCATTCAATCCAGAATATTCTCATTTCAACCAGAAAAAATCATCTATGACAGGTTTTAAAATATATTTCCTTATTTACATCATCAGATGATCTCCAATGTTAGGTAGGCTTTAATTTTTTTATTATTGTTACAGTGCCTAGGAAAGAGTAGTCATTTCAAAATTATATATTTTTTGAGTGAATGATTTTCAAAGTAGCTGTCTGAGATACCAAACTAAAAGATACCATTGGTTTCCCATGACACATTAAAATGAATTTGAAACTTCCTAACCCTCATGGGCCTTCATAATTGGGACTCTCATGATTTTTCCTGTCTCAATTTCCATCATCCCTGGCAGGGCCTGCAGCCTAAGTCTAATAAATACGTCTAATAAATAAGATTCAGTGTAAAAAAGTGTTAACTTATCCTTCCCCATAAGGTAGTGAGGTCAAACTGTCCACAGTCACCTGAACAGTGCATTTCCCGTTTCTAATTCTTTACGTAGTTTATAACACATACCCAGGATTCCCTTTCTCCTTCGTTTGGTGAAAATTTTATCATTTTTTAACTTTAAAGTCAAATGTCATTTTTCTGTGAAGACTTCCCTTAATAGCTCAGTTAACCACTCCTACATTTTGTTCCAAAATCTCTTATCATTTATGATGCCTCTGCATTTTAGTTGCTTACTTAAGAACTGCCTTGGAGTCACACTTCACTGCAGGTGTAATTCCTTAAAGTATTCACAGGAAGCCCAAAGGCTAAATTGACTTGGCTGTAAAACCTGGCAGAGGAGCCAAGCTCACTAAGCTCTGCCTCTAGTTCTGTCTTGCTCTGGCTAAATTCCAGACTACATTTCCTTTCTAACAAGTCTTGCGGGTTGGGATGGGATGCTCCCGAAGTATAGTAGGTGTAAGAGGAGCTAATGACCTGGCAGAAGACTGGATGTCTACAGGTACATCAAAGATTATTACAGGGAGCCCCTGTCACTCAAACTGAGAACACATCATCAGAGACTCATTTGAGAGATTAATGCAGGTGGCCTTTATCCTATATCACCCACTGCCTTGGCCTCTCACAGTACTTTGGTCTCACTTGGTAGTAAACCCACAACCCCATCAACAAGCGCGGCACTGTTTACTAATCTTCACCTTCATCTTCTGCAAAACACTCATTACTCACTCATCTAGTAACCTATATTAGGCACAGTTCTACATTCAGGGAATTTCTTAGTGCATTAGATAAATGGATTTCTTGCCTAAAGGCTTGCATTTAAATAGGAGAGGTAGGAAAAAAGTATGTAAACAAATACAGTATAAAAAAGTGTTAAGTTCTGCCGGGTGCGGTGGCTCACGCCTGTAATCCCAGCAGTTTGGGAGGCCGAGGCCGGCGGATCACGAGGTTAGGAGATCCAGACCATCCTGGCTAACACGGTGAAACCTCGTCTCTACTAAAAATACAAAAAATTAGCCGGGCATGGTGGCGGGCGCCTGTAGTCCCAGCTACTCTGGAGGCTGAGGCAGGAGAATGACGTGAACCCGGGAAGCGGAGCTTGCAGTGAGCCGAGATTGCGCCACTGCACTCTAGCCTGGGTGACAGAGCGAGACTCCGTATCAAAAAAAAAAAAAAAAAAGTGTTGTTATATGAGCAAAGAAAACATAGAAAATGAGGGGATGGAAAATATATTGGCGAGGTTGGAAAAGGCACTCATTGAAGAGATGATATCTGAGGTGAAACACAGCCAAGGGACAGCCTGGAGGAATAGCATTCCCAGAAGAGGTAACAGTGAAAGACAGTGGACCAGCAATAGGAAGAAGCTTGATACGTTCTATGAATACCAATGTGGCTGGATATTAGAAAGCAAAATGTACAGTAGTAAAGGCAATCTTCTCAGGGCATAGTAAAATTTTTGACTTTAGACAATACAGTGGGAGTCTCTGCAGGGTTAAGCAAGGGAATGATGTGATCTAACCTATATTTTTAAAAGATCTATTTGGCATCTGTGGGGAGAAGGGATCATAGAAGACAAAGTGAAAAAAAAAAAGGTGTAATTAAAGCCATGAATTAGACAAACTTCCTGGAAGCAGGGCCTGCAGCCTAAGTCTAATAAATAAGATTCTGAATTTCGGGGGAAATATTAACTATGGGTTTTTTCTTGAAACCTACCAAGGAATCGATTCAATTTCAAGTAACCCTTGCCCTGGTCAATATGATTTCCTGTTCCAGTGAACTCCAGGGCAATGACAATGCCATGGATTTGCACTGTGTAGTACTCCACCTATTGCATATCACCTTGCAGAACTATACATAACAAAAAATTTATAGGTCCTTAAATATCACCAGATCAACATTGTCTTATGGTGTTTTATGGTACAGAACTGTAAGGCTGCACACAAATGTTTGTCTCACATTTTAATAAACACTAAATCCATTTAATGTTTTTGTGAAATATGTTTTCTCTTCCCATAGACATGATACCACCTCAGACAGAGGCAGAACAGGTTTCCTTCCAAAAAACATAAAGTGATGATTTAGGAACATACCCCTGATTAATAAGCCAAGCTTCATGAACCAATTGCATTTTCTTTCCCTGTATCCCCAGCAATAAATCCAACTGACTATATTGTGGTTTTATCTTGGTTATATCTTTTAAGCTTGAAATTGGTTTCTGTTTCTCTCTGGTAAGACCTAGGTTACTAGGCTATTATTATCAGTGAGGATTCTTGGCATTTAGCAGCAGAAAGCACTGTGTTTATATCTTAAGCAAGAAATGAAATATTGGAAAAATATCAGTGTATCACAAAAATAATAGGATCCTGAAGTATCAGTTTGGAAATATTTTTTTAAAAAAACCAAGAGCTTTTGAGAAGACCAGACAATAATAGGTATAGCAAGGTCACACAAGTAGAAGCTGGCTACTAGAAAAAATATGACCTACCCATCTCCCTGTTCATGCCTTGTCATGAGATCTGGATGGCTGAGTCTATGCTACCTGTTCACCCTGCATTTATGGGAGTGGAGAGAAAGAGTATCTGATCTCTTTCACCTCTATGTGGGAAGTGCTCATTACTTCTCACCAAGACTACTCATAATAGAGTCATCCTGAAAAAACAATCAGAATACCAATGGAAAGGAGAGGTAGGATGGTGTACTGCCAAAATATAACAAATTGTTCATCAATTCCTTATTTGTTCATTTATTCAACAGATATCTATCAAAACATGTGTCTAGTAGTCACAGGGAATAGCTGGAAAAAATACTGAGAGAGATTAAAATAAGGGTAGGTAAGAAAAGTAGACAGGAGAATAAATACTGTTGGAGGTTGTAAGCCTGTAAGCCCTGGTAAAGAGTTTACATTTTACTTTCAGTGCCATTGTGAGATTTTATCAGAGGACTAATGTTAACTGACCTTTTTAAAAGACCACTCTGAGTGTCAAGGGGATAATAGAATGCAAACAGATCAAGAGTGGAAGCTGGACAATTATTAAGGTTCTAGGCTGCAAGCATCAGAAATGTACTTTAAGTATGTGGAAGACAAGTAACCCACAGAATCATCCAGAAAGCTAGAGGATCAGATACAGAAGTCCTACAGGAATCAAGAAAGGGTAGACAATAAGAAACACAACTGAATTAAGATAAAGACATAATCTGGTGGGATTCCCTCCCAAATGCCACTGCCACTTGGTTACCATACTCTGTGCTGATCTCAACTTTTTCCCTGGATTCTAGGTGTCTCCATGTTGTCATAGGCATTTTCCCAATTCTTCCTGCCTTTGTGTATCATTCTGTTTATATTCATACACCTGAGTTACCCAAAGTCTGAACCTGTGCCATATGCCCAAACTCAAACTTCCAAAGAATGGGAACAAAAAGAACATGGCTTTTTTTGGTTTCATTAATGAAAGTCCGGGAAGTGCCTCTAACCAATTCTTACACAATAGAGAACTCCCTAAAACTAAAACTCCCTAAGCAATGATATTAAGAGGCAGCATTTTCCTAAATAAATATCCACAGTTGTAAACTAGTATTGAATTGTCAATGAGACATGGAAGACCTTGGATCTGCAGCCTGAAAAAGAATGTGTTGGAATGGTTGAGTGCAGGCTATCGAATGAGATTGTCTGAGTTGAAAAACCTGCTCTTCCACTTAGTTCCTACATGATATTGAGCAAGTCAGATAACTCTACATTCCAGATTCTTTATCATTTAAAAAGATATAATAGCAGTAATTATTAAGAATTGTAGGAGAATTGTAAGAATTAGTTTATGAATGTACTTAGTACTGGGTCTGGCACTTAGTAGTAAGCATATTATAAGTCTTAGCTATTCTTTGTTAGACTGGTAGGAATGGATATGAAGAGAAATAAATAAATGGAAGGATAAATATTAGAAACAGAGAGCATTGGAATTCCTCATTAATTGATGTGCAAGGAAGGTGGGACAATCACCGATGACCTCAAAATTATGGCTTAAGGAAGTATTGGATTACAGTGCATTTACCGAGATAAACAAATCTCCATTTGTTTTGAAATGACTTAGTTTCATGACTTGATTCACCCGCCCCAGCATACTTATGAACTATTTTGTTCAAAATCTCTCTCCATTCTTTAGGAATACTCCAACATTTTATCCAGATTGTAAGGTCATTTCTGCATCTGCTGCAGCACACAGAGAGGACACGCAATTAATTATTGATTTTATACTTGTTCATATATCTCCATCCAATATTTATAACAATGCCTCATATTATTGGCATTTTGCAAATTTCTGAGAGTTCTATGTTTAAATGACTATCATTCAGGTCTTTCCAAAACATAAAGGGGTTAATTAATATTTCATAGATACAGCCTAATAGTATCTGTTTCAAGCTTTGAATCTTTCAACTTTTGCCATGTAATGTAATGTAATATATTCACAAGTTCCATAAATTAAGATGTGAACATCTTTGGGAGGATATTCTATCTACCATGCCTTCTAAAGGGCAATATAAATAAGATATAAACAGACAAATCAAAAGTTGCCCTAAAATATTTCAGAATATTATTTTTGTTTCTGTAGTAATAAAGCAACATACGCAAGGTAATTTTATTATTACTATTATTTTTATTTTATTTATTTTTGAGATGGAGTATTGCTCTATCACCCAGGTCGGGGTGCAGTGGCATGATCTTGGCTCACTGCAACCTTCACCTCTCGAGCTCAAGCGATTCTCCTGCCTCAGCCTCCTGAGTAGCTGGGACTACAGGCGCATGCCACCACACCCGGCTAATTTTTGTATTTTTAGTAGACACGGGGTTTCACCGTATTGACCAAGCTGGTCTCTAACTCCTGACCTTGTGATCTGCCCGCCTTGGGCTCCTAAAGTGCTGGGATTACATACGTGAGCCACCACGCCTGGCCGGTACTTTTTTTTTTTTGTTTATCCAATTCCATCTTTAGGATGAAATCTCTTATTTGTTCTAAAATTTAATTAGGGAGGAATACATTTCCCAAAACTAAAACAAAGCTTTAAAAAATAGTTGAACAAGTTTATAATGTGAAAAGAAACAAGAATCAAAAATCACCAGAAGAAACTTTCTTAGAGTATATCCTAAACAAATGGGTTATAAATATGTTCATAGGAAAAAGAAAGAACATCTTTCTTAAAAAACTAAGCCACCAGTAAGAATAAAAAAAATACAAATTAATATATAATCAAAAAAAGTTGAGTTTTTAAATCAAATATGAAGTCTAAACAAAGACAAAATATTGTAAAACCTTTAGAACTTAGAGAAAATATTAACATTTCAATAAAGCATCTTACACTCATTCCATTGGCTTTTAAAATAAGACTTTTTTTCAGATGCATAAATACCTGCCAAACAAAAACAGGAAAAGCAATGGAAACAGCCCAAACATTCCTGAGCTTCATGATAGGGAAGAGGGCTGATAAATGTTACTATAAAAACAAGACCAACCAAGAAAACCAAAACTAATCAGGACTCCCTTTTATTTCCCAAAACTACATTTTCTTTTCAGATTTAAGATCTAATGAAAACTTGCATGGAACAAAATTTTGGCATCTATTTATTTCATAAGGACGTTTTGTTTAAAAAACTTATATTAAATGCTTAATTCATCCACGGAAGCAGGGAAGGAAATATGGGGCCATCATTAATCCTATCAAAGCATTACATTACTCCAAAGCAGAAAACAATGTTCTCATAAAAACAATATAAAGGCAATATTAAAGTGGAAGCCAAATAATTATAATATGCTTTGAAGTGTAAAACCTGCAGCAAAGTAGGGTACAATGACCTTGTTGGAGACAGCTTCAAGTACTAAGCTGCACTTTGAATAAGTTAAAGATTTGCTTTGTAAATGTGTGGGTGTGAGTGTATATGTTAGCACAGGAAGGAACAGAAAGTTCTTAACACAGTCACTTCCATTCATGCTCTGTTACTAAGAGAGGAGTTCTTTAAGTGATCCCACTATACAAATTTACTACTACTTTAGTTCCCAAGAAGTGAACAATAAAAGAATAATGTCTATTCACAGACAGATTCATGAATGAATATGGCAATATTTGAATAGGATCCATATAGCTGAAGTACCTAGTCATTGCCTTACAAAAAGAGGTCATCAAAAAATGTTTGTTGAACAACAATGTAAGAAAAATCACCAATCAAAAATGATTGTGGGTATTTTGTAGTTAATTTACTACCTTTAAATAGCAATGTGACTTATCTGCATCATCAATGTGTATGTTTTCACACAAATGCACTTGCTTATATCTTAGCTTGTTATTGAAACAGCTCTGTTGTCTGGGGTATATACCCTGGTTCTTTGTCATAGTCAAGAAATAATTCAGGACACAGCCACACACTAGGAGTGGGTTTAGGAGTGGAAAGTTTAACAGATGAAAAAGAAGAGAGAACAGCCTTCCTCATGCTGAGAAAACAGGTCGTCCAAAAGACGGTCTCCGGTTTGCCGCCAAACGCAATCGGTTTGGTACAGAGGCTTGAGGAGGCAGTGATTGATTTATAAACGGATCAAGGAGGGAATTGGTTTGACCAGGTGTGCCATTTATGTTGCCCAAGAAAAGACTGGCCCTCCCACCCTAGTCTTTTGTTATGCAAAGGCAGCATCCACATGGAGGCAGCCATGATACCTGTACGGGTGGTTTTAACTGGAGGCTGCCATGATGCTGCCACACATGGTGACAAGGAAAAGAGGGCAGGAGACGCCATACTGAATGTACCTGGCTTCCGGGTACAGCTGCCTGCATTTACACATAAAAACTTCTAGTTTGCATATCTATGCTTGACTTCTCAGGCTGCTTTCTGTTAGAGAAGAAATGGTTTGGGGCTGCTTTTTATTAAAGGAAAATTCCACCGAGGATTCTTTTATCCTTTCTAGCTGCCTAAAAATAATTTCCTAATAACTCTTGTATTATTATGCCCTTCCCTTAACTTTTCATGGCTCACTTCTTGTTTTGCAGGAAAATCAGCCAAGGTCCTAGAAAGAGAGAGAAGCAAAGTCAGAGTAATTGATGAAGGGATTATTTACCAAGTCTAGACCCGTCAAAGGGAAACCAAATGAAAGAGTGACTCTCATACTTAAGACCACGGCACACCAGCTCGGCCAAGAGATCTTTATTGGAGGCAGCAGGCTAGGCAGGGCAGGAGAGAGAGAGAGAGAGAGAGAGAGAGCAGTGGGGGGTTTGCTTCTTTTATGCCCAGGAGGGCTGCATGGATGTTTGTGATTGGTTGGGGTGGGGCTTAGAGCAAGGCGGGAAAAACACCTCTCTCTGATTGGTTTTTCCTTTGAAGGGTTTGCATTGAGGAAGAAGAACCCGGAACCAGCGCCATTAGGGTGCTCTAGTTACCTAACACCAAAAATGAGAGGTAACAACAATGTGAAAGTCACCACCCCAAGACTAAAAAGAACAGGGGACAGTAGATGCTCCTGGATTCAGAAAAACCTTACCTTAGCTAGAGCTGTAAGAGAGGGCTTCCGGTCAAAAGCTACGGCCTTAGGGAGAGGAGCACAACTTTGGCCAATCCATGAGCCAAACACAACTGCAAGCCTGAGGGGAGCAGAGCCTGGTTAATATAGTCACTACTCCAGGAGCACAGAAGAGGAGAGAGAGGCAATGAGAAGGGCAGAGAAGAGAGGGAGGCAAACTGAATATTCAGCACATTCCTGGTTCCTCTAATATCCTCTTAATGTCACCTCCTCAAAAACCAGCAGAGTTTTTGATGTGCACTACACCTTACCAGAAGCATCTGGCTTTTTAAAACTAAAACATTGAGACTTTCCTGAAGAAACATCTAAATAACGTAACCATTACCTATAGTCAGTGCATTTTTCACAGGATAAGTGATAAGAAGAAAAAACTTAGACATGGAGAAATGAACCAATTGCTTTTCTGTAAGGAATGGTAAAGCATTTTAGGGCCGCTAATACAATGAGGTCAAGGTGAGAATTTTCCCTGAAATAAATCACTCTTCACAGTGTAGGGAAGATACCCAAGAAATTATTGCCATAGGCCGCATTACATGGCTAAGACATTCTCTATTGTTGCTGGTCTCCTCAACCCACAGAAATCTGGGTGAGATTTTGGGGGAACACCCTTCCTTCCTCAGTGAGACCCCTCTAATTTTCTGCACTGAGAATTGACTTCTAGGCCTGCACAAACCAGGTGACACCTGCATCAATTGACTGTGGAGTCTGCGACAACCACAGAGGGTGCTACAGGATTGTTCTTGTAGATGGAGACTCTCTAGGTTCTGGAACTGTTTCCAGGCCCCCACTTAATCAATGACAATGAGGCAGTGTCTGATATAAGTCTATCAGGCAGGGCTGTTCTGGAAGCCAGTAGTTGTCTACATAAGCATCAAAGAGACACTGGCATTCTCTCCCAGGAGCAGATAAACAAAATAATGAACTTCAGTTTTGAATGAGACTTTAAAATCCTGGGGAAATTCATCATTGGAGTTAAGAAAAAAAAAATCTAGACTTTCTTCTCATGAGAAAAGATGAGCCTTGAGAATTGCAGAAATTGCAATTTATAGTATAATGAGAAGCCTGTCTCCATTTTCTGATGTTTGACTGCTCAGGGCGTATAAGCCTTACCTCTTCCTCTTCCTATCCTGTCCCACATCTGGCCAGCCAAGAAGAAAGCCTGGCTGCTCCCTCCCTTAGCACCTAAGGCTAGACTCAAACCATGCATATCCCTGCTCATGCATGGGAAGCCTCACTCAGGCCTTACTGCCTTACGATTAAACCCAAGCCAAGTATCCTTTCCATGCTCTCTCAAGCTATTTAGAACCTGCTTAAGAAACTTCCCTGCTCTCCCCAGAGATGTCAGTAACACGTTTTGTTCCATCTTGGTGTGTACATGAGGTGTCACGTATATGTGGCATCATCAGTCATTACACATGAAACAAATTTTGGATGGGACGCCCCTGCTTTTGCAAAGCAACAATAACATAAAGGAAAACTTCCTGCTTTTCTATTTCCAGTTGGTGAAGAAGTCATACTGGTTGCCTACAATTCACAATCTTCTCATTTTCCTAATAGGTGTAACCACCTTTATTCTCATTCAGATCCCTAACCCAGCCTACCTTCTGCTCCTTACCAGCTCCTCAAACACTTTCAACTCTTGTCAATTACACCAGGTTCAACTAGTCTTATGTGGAGAGTGTGGTCACAAAACACAACTTTTAAAAAAATTGAGTAAGGAAAATGAAGTCTCTGTACCCCAAATCAATGTTCCAATGTATAGTTGTAGAACAGCAAGTTGTGAAGTTTTACTAGGTGAATTTGCAAACTTACGTGCAAATATCCTCCCAGAACTCCTTTCTCCAACTCTGCCCATTCCAGTTTCTTACCTGTTTCAAGATTCCTATTATTAGCTTAACTGGACATTGCTTAAAAGCTTATTCTATATATTCAGTGATCCTGTGCAACCTATGTTTTAGAATCAATTTGGATATGATAAGCTTGATATAGAATTGAATATTTAAAATATTTCTCAAATAATAGGATAACCTATTGTGATTTATATATTACTATTCACTGAAAATTTTTTCTGTGTAATTTCAATGTAATTCAAAGTCTCTTGAAGATTTATGCATCTTTAAGGAAAACGGTAATTAAAAAAATATGGGCATCACAGCAACAAGTTTTGCTTTTTTTTGTTCCAGGAATTTTGCAAATAAATGGGGTAGAAGTCTACCATAATGGAATCAAAACATTAATTAGTTTGGGCCACTCAGTGTATTGAGACATGTATATAAAATAGAAGGGAAAGGAAGAATGTTGGTTTGATGAAATGCAATTCATTCCTTTTAAGTGAAAAGTGGGCTTTTATTTTTAAAGGATGCCTTTGTCAAACGCAACTACAGTAAGCTACACACAAACCTCAGTGGTTTCTCACCTCATCACTCTCTCCATAATAAGCCTTCATTGTAGATTTCTTTTAGATACGAACATTTCCACTTAATTTGGCTCTGCCCCATGGCCCTTATCTGACCCAAAAAAAGCCCTTATACACTTATGACTCAAAGACGGCATACGTTTCTGCAGAAAGCCAGACCAGCCTAGAGCCAGTAATAGGTTGTTAAGATTTAACAAGGAAAAGTAAGGTACCCATTAGGAGGTTTAAAATGGCTTGGCTGGGAGGAGATGGAATCTAAAGTTTAAAGAGATTGGAAATAGCCATGTTAAAAGTCATTTTAACAATCGGGTTTTAAAATAGACTTTATTAAAATGCTTAATAAAGCATTCTGTGAAAGCAAAAATAAAAATTCCAAATCATTAATTGCATACTGTAAAAGTGAAACTGATATAATTTTATACCACTTGGTTAATGCATATTCCCCTGTATTTAGGTGTCTATGAAAAAGTTTGTGTATACATTCATGGAAAATAATTGATTGTTCATAGTATAGAAATAGAACATTTAAATAAAATGTGTAAAAATGTTCATGATAAAGACTGGCAATGTCATCTCATCTGGCTTTTTTTAAAAGTGAAGGTGTATCTAGCTCTAGCTTTTTGGAGGGACATGAAAAATAAAATTCAAGGAAGTTCAATCAAAATGTTGCACTCATATTCCATGCTGTTTAGCTACTTGTATTGCTTTATTTTGATGTAATTTTTTAGATGTTCTAGGTCTTAGCATTAATATTTAACATATATTTTACACTATTTAATTTCATAAATTATAAAATTAATACGCTGCAGTGACAAGTAACTGTTGAGATGTTCAGAACAACAATGCATCTCTCTCAGCAGTGTAAAATATATATAGCATTTTTCATTAAGGTCTAGTTTACTATAGTAACAGTCACACTTTTTAGAGTAGTTCTGCAAGTTTTGACAAATTCGTGTAGTCAAATAACCACTATCACAATCAAGATGAAGAATACTTCCATCACTCCCAAACTTCCCTGTATGTATAGCAATTTAATAACAGCAACTTTTGAAAAGCTTGATCCATGACAAATTTTGTTTTGTTTACTTTGGTTCTGAATAATATAGGACATTCAATTATAGGATTGATAAGTATAAAATCAAATATGATTATTAAACTCAACTCTCTTGTCCTTCACAATAAGGAACATGTATTCCCTCTCTCTCTTTCTCTCCCCCACGTCTTCCTCACATCCTGTTTAACCCCTCCCCAACATATATACCCATTCCTACCTGTTTCCAATGTAAATCAGGATGGTATCTTTTTATTTTTGTTTTTCTTTTCTTTATACAGAGAGCCAGCCTTCTGATTTGGATTAACAGGAAAGAAAATCTCTCCAAAACGACATTACCTCACAAGCAAGAATGTAGCACTACATTAGTTTTTCAAGACTGGATAAAGCATGTTTAGGCTAAATGTGGACATCAGCAGTTTTAAAACCTAAATCTGATGCATCTGCACTCTTTATTGTCTTAGAGGTTCCATCAGTAAATGCTTAAAATCTTTCCCCTGGCAGCAAAAGTCTCCAATGAGGTTTTTATATGATTTGCTAAGAAATGCCTGGTTTCAGAAGTCATTCTTTTCAATCCCCAGGGAAGCATGTCTGCTGGAGTAACTCTGCCTTCATGCTACCTGCTAAATGACTTGGGAAAATCTCCTTATACAGAAGCAATATTTAAATTAAAAAAGACAGTTTGAAAACCTGTTTTTAGTTTGTTCATGGTAAGACTTGAGACTTCCTCAGTTTTGTTAGCTGATAACTGCTTCTGTTTTTTATTTTGTTATTTTGTTTCTTTGTTAAACTATTTTTTAAATTATAGGTGAGGAAGATAAGATGGAGACCCCTTTGTGGAAGCAATAAAGCATTCCTTTTACCATATTATTCTTAGAATGTCTGCAAAGCTCATTTGCACATACCCATGATCCCTCAGTGGAAGGTGTTATTCATAAATTGATGAAGATTTAATTCAGAAAAGCTTGTCATGGATCAAATGCAGATAGAATAGGAGCTGCCTAAGACTGCACTGTTGCTGGGTTCCATGAATTCTGAAAAGTACTGTAGAACTGAACTGGCCTTTCAGGTAATTTGAGCCATATTCATGTCCACACTTTATCCACTTTCACGTGGAATATGTACATAAAAACTAAAATTCTTTACATTAGATCCTTACAATACTTTTTTCTTATAAGCACCAACTTATTTTTCAGTAACTCAGGTGTCAATCTTTCCACTCTTACACTTCGTTCTGCCAAATTCAAAGTTTAGCTCTTTCATTTTCTTTTGACTTCTCAGCCCCACCCAGACTCCTGAACAGACTCTCAAGTCATTTTAACCTCTAGTAAGAGTTTATAGAGCCTCAAGCATTCTTTACTCTTCCTAGAAGCAAAGTAATATTCATAAAATACTCTTTTCAAGAACTTTATACCAGTAATTCTCAAAATTTCATGTCCATCAGAAGTATCCGGAGAGCTTATTAAAACACAGGTTTCTAGACCCCATCCCCAGCGTTTCTGATTCAGTTTTTCAGAACATGGAGTGCAGTCCAAGATTTTTCATTTCTAAAATTTCCCAGGTGATGCTGCTGCTACTGAGCCAGTGATCATACTTTAGCAACAATTGATTTGTCTGATTCTAATAATTGATTATATCAATTAGTGGCATCAGAACACTATTTTTTTTCTATTTCCCTCCCCAATACTGGGTAGCCATTAACTGCTCAACATACTTGTCTCCTTACAGATTTCCACTCTTTTCCTCTACTGGTGCAATTGAGAAATACCAGATACCGTTTTTGGACACTCAGTTTTATTCCAATCCTGCTAAGCTATTTTCTAGGTGGCAGAACCTTAGAACCCATAGATATGTTTATAGAGTCACTCACAAGCAAGTTTGTTTAGAACTGGCCAATGGGATGTGATCCTGAAATATTTTAAAAGCAAAAGACAAGAAAACATGATTATTTTCTGGTGGCCTTTGTGGAAAGGCACTTTGGTAGTGGCAGATGGCAGACGTGGGGTCTGGCCCTCAGTTTTTGGATCCTCCCCACATGTACTTTGGTGCTGAGGATGTGGCTTCTTCGTGATCTTTGCACTTCCAAAGGCATTATGGACAGACTTCATGACCTTTGCTCCCCAAGAATTCCTAAGGTTGGGTATATTGCTTCTAGTTTTGTTTTAAATTTATTCATATTAGAATACCTAGGTGACTCATTCTTTACTGAGCTAAACCAGAGTGAAACATTAAAAGTAATGAATCAAGGAGTAAGATAAAATTGTAAGAGAATTAATTCATAATGTGGCTTCTTCATTCCCTTCCATGATGGTAGAGACTAACATAATGAGACCTTGCCATTTTTCCTATGCACAAGAAAAACACACACTTGTCCCTGTGATTCTATTCTTTGGTACATACAGCAGACCTTTGAAAAACTGTTTAAATTACTCCAGAATTAAGGGTTAATGTTGCCTCAGTATTTTGGAAACTAAAAGCTGTATTTGTTATTCTTGTGTATATGAAATGTATCTTTGTAAGTGTTTGGAAAAAATGAGTTCCTGGCATACTAGTAGTTTCTGTTGAAAAATTCAAAAACAAAAACAAAAAGCAAAAGCCAAGACCCTTCTATAGTTAAACAGATTGGGGAAATGCTCAATACCCTCCCTCATCTTAGAGAGTTTTGTTGTATACTAAAAATCTCTGAAAAGTCCTTCAGTACTGTCTTAGTCACGGTTCTCCAGTGAAGCAAAACCAACAAGAGAGACATCTATGCAGACAGTAGGGGAGGGGGGTGGCGGTGGAGGGGGAGGGGAGGAGAGAGAGAGTGTGAGAGAGAGACAGAGGGCAGAGAGAGATTTGATATATTGTAAGGAATCAGCTCATGCAATTGTGGAGATGAGAAGTTCCAAGATCTGCAGTCAGCAAGCTGGAGACCCTGGAGAGCCAATGTGTAGTTTCAGTCTGAATCCTGAGCCCTGAGAACCAGGAGAACTGATGGTCTAAGTGTCAGTCTGACGGTTGACAGGCTTGAGATCCATGAAGAGCCAATGTTTCAGTCTAAGTCTGAAGGCTAGAAAAGACCAATGTCCAGATGAAGCAAGCAGGAAGTTGGAGTTCTCTCTTACTCAGACTTTTGTTTGATTCAGGCCTTCAATTGATTAAATAAGGCCCACCCACTTTAGGGAGGGGAATCTGCTTCACTTAGTCCATGGCTTCAAATGTTAACCTCATCCAGAAACACTCTCATAGACACATCTAGAATGATGTGTGGCCGGATGTCTGGGTACCCCATGGCCCAGACAAGTTGACACATAAAATTAACCATCACGAGTACCTATGCTAAAGCATTTCCCAACTTGGATGCCCAAATAATCCTTATTTCATGTAACACCCCCTAATGTTTTTCAGACACATTATTATTCAACAAAGCACCTGTGGAAAATTTTGGTCCTTTAAAAAAAAAAAGGTTACTAAAGGTGGGCAGGGAGGATTGGGCAATACATCCCTGATTGAATCAAAAGAAATTCTGAGGACACACTCACTGAGATTCTCAGTAATACAGATATGACAATGGCATGTAAACTATCAGAACTTAGTTCTCATTATTACATTAGAATAAGAAGTAGGTAGAAGTTTTACTTAAATTCTTTAAAATTTTCATTATGTCTCTCCTGATGTTTCCCACAGGATAAATTACTACAATATCTACAGAAGACTTTGTGCTAATTTTATAATAGGAAGGATAAGGAAGAAGCTGGATTCCATCCCACAATGAATGGTGGAACTAAATTGAACTAAACCTTATTTTTCATATCCCATCGTCATCTCACTTTTTTTCTCAATTCAAAGAGTTGTGAATAAGTTTGCAAATCAACCCTGCAGACACTTTCCCAACAGTTTAAAGGGAGAAAAACACAGAAACAACAAAAAAGAAATTCAAAGGCACCTCATGAAAGAGCTGGTTGACTTTATAGGTTGAAATATATATTCACAGAGAATATATACTCTCTTGTTGCAGTAAATTTAGAGAACCAAAACAAAAACTAAACAGTGGTCCACAAAATGGTTGGATCCTGGAAGCAATAGTTACATTGTCATTTCTTAAAAATAAGATTCTTCCTCTTTAGCTTTGTGCCTCTTTTGGGCTAATTAAATATAGATGCTGTAACCAAAAGGCAGAAAGACGTGTTTTTGTTTTTTTTAAAACACATAAGTGGACAGGTCATCTCAATTGAGACCCAACTAAGTATAAAGTCAATGGTATAAGTTGGAAAAGACCAAGTGTATATTAGCTATAATGAAAGGTTTATGGCAGAAATGTCAAGATCATATAAATGCTGTTCAGTTACTTATTTAGTTAACTTGTCAATGAAGACTTATTAGACTACAGTAAATACCAGACTAGTAGCAGCCCTGTGCATTGCTTAAGTTCATGAAGCAAATGTTTAGAACAACTTGACGCTCCTTTGTTTACACCTCTGCATATTTTTCCTCAAGGAAGTAAGTAAGATATACAGTCTAAGTTTTTCCCCAATGACAGAACTTCCAAATTGCAGAAGTCCTTTTGTGTCACATGCCCTGGAATTGTTTTATCTCTATCTCAAAATACTCTGTTCATTGTTATTGTCTCCATCCTCCAGTCATCTGTCTAATAAATATTTACTGAGAATCTATAATGTGCTGAATGCTAAGTAAATAATAATAACAAAAATAACAGTAGTAAAGAAACTATCTCTGCCATCAATAAGACAGAAAGTTAGACAACTAGAAGATAGTGTGTGAGTGCTTAGGAAAGAAGTAAGCATATGTTGGCAAGGGAGTGAGTGAGGTCAGGGAATATTTTCTAAAAAAGGTATTTCCTGAGCTGTCTCTTAAAATTGGTATTATGCAAAGGAAGAAATAATAGGGTGAAAGACAAGCAGACTGTGGGAAAATATTGCAAGAGGCCCAGGTAAGTGGAAGCAAAAATCAGGAGGCTTGTGCTGCTCTCACTAGTCGCCTGCCACCAGTGCCTCAGCCCCCACAGAGGAGGTAACCAGACACAGAATGTGGAACCTGGTCACCACACTCCCCATATTGAACTTTTCTAGCCAGTTGCCATAGCCGAAGAAAGATGGCCTCAAACTCACTCCCATGTTCAAAGTCTCATGCTAGCACCTCTCTCTGACAGAACCTAAATCACATGTAGAAACGTAAACACAAAGGAGTTGGGGTAATGTAATTTTATCCCTTTAATCTCTAAAATCCAAGCAGGATACAAAGAATGGATTGGGAATAGATGCCATGTCCCTAATGGGCTTCACTGTCTAATGTTGTATCTATTAGCCACATGTGGCTACCGAATGCTTGAAATGCAGCTACTCCAAACTTAGATGTGCTGTAAGTGTAAAATACACACCAGAGTCCAAAGATTTAGTATGAAAAAAGAATATATAATATCTTATTCATTATTTTATATTAATTATATATTAAAATGCTAATATTTGGCTATATCATTCAAGTATTAACATTAATTTCACTGGTTTCTTTTTACTGTTTTATTAATACAGCTACTGAAACATATAAAATTACATAGGTGGCTCACATTACATGTCTATTGGGCTGCACTACCATAACCATCTCCAGTATAGTGTAGATGTTTGAAGGAATGGATTAGGGATAAAGAGAGACAGAGCATTATGGGTGACAAACGTGGCAAAACATCAATGGCCAAGGGCTTATATTTTAGACTTAGACTCATGAAAACAGGGATGGGAGAAATAGCAGATCAACCTTCTTAGACGAGGGTGGATTCTGGTCCTGGTGATAGATAATTTGATTTACTCACTGATGAGGACCCAGAAGCTGGAGAATTGACAAGCTGTGATGGTTGATCAGACCCTAGGGGTTGATTGGCAGCAGAGCCTCGGGTCTCACCTAAGGGAGGGACTTGAGTTTTTTTCTTTTTAAATCAAAGTTTCTTATGCTACAAAAGAAAATTTAAATATTGTCTTTCTTTCAAGTAACCTTTAAAATAATTTTCTTTAAGATAGCACATATTAATTTATGTACAAGACAAAATTCTGAGCTGAATCTGGGTCTAAATATCACAGCAACTTGCAAAATTGCAAAATTTTTAAATAACAAAACAGATGTCATTAGAAGGCAAATGTAATCTAATTAGCATACTAAAGTTGGAATTAAGCCAGGCTCAGCAACTTACATGGTGGATTTTTCTTCCAAGAAAAGATCCAGAGTTGTCAGAGCAAGCATATTAAAAAAAGAAATGTGCTACAAATGCACTTTTAATCATAATCAGGAATCCAGAAATGTGACAGTTGTTCATTTCTCAATAATGGTAAAACTGAAGAACGTTTATTTATCACCTGTTTCACTCTACAATATTATTCTATTAAAGAAAATTAACCAAGGAAAAGGGAAATTGAGAAACATAAAGGTAATTTCCATTAAGATTAACCATCCAAGCAAAGATGAATTAAAAAAAGAAAGAAAGAAAGAAAGAAAACAAAAAAAGAAAAGAAACAAGGCTGGGCACCATGGCTCTTGCCTGTAATCCCAACGCTTTGGGAGGCCAAAGTGATAGGATTACTTGAAGTGAGGAGTTGGAGACCAGCCTGGGCAAAAAAAAGAAAAAAAAAAAAAAAGAAAAGAAAAGAAAGAAAGAAAAAGGGGAGACCCTGTCTCTACAAAAACTAGAAAAATAAAAATTGGCCGAGTATGGTGGCACATACTTGTTGCAGTCCTAGCTTCTCAGGAGGCTGAGGCAGAAAGACTCTTGAGTCCAGGCTGCAACTATATCAACTATGACTGTGCCACTGCACTGCAGCCTGGGTGACAGAGCAAAACCCTCTCTCAAAAAACAAACAAAAAATAACAAAAAAGAAACAAACATTGAGGGTGAGTAGGACTAGATACCTGTTCCTTCAGGATTCAGAACAATGAAATTAAGCAAAGCAACAAGAAGTTGCCTTTAGATTAGGGAGGCTGAACAACAGAATGTTAACAGGATGAGAGATGCTGCAGATTATTTGAGACTAATAGCCTGAGCAACAAGAAACTGCATTTTTAAAAGTTTTATCTCTCTAGTTATGTCATTCTCACTCAACTCAATTCCCAGCTACTCTGTTGAATGGTAGAAAAATCAGAATGCATTTTGAAAAGAAAGGATTATTCACATGCTTGGGATTATACAAATTGTGCTTTACTACATGGGCTGCAACAACCTCAGTGCTGGATAAAGTATAGGTGGCCATTTACACTGGACTTAAAACTGGCCAATTAATTAAGGAATTGTAAAACATATACAATTGATACTTGTTTAAATATGTATCTTATATTCAAATATAACTACTAAATACACTATTTTTTTAAGTGGAGAGAAATATTTTTTTAAGCCAGAGTTTTACATTGTAAAATACCAGTCTTAAAAAATATAGAATTTCTTAAATTTCTTTTGTAAGTCACTCTTCCAAAGTTGAGCCTGGGTGTAATTTGAAATAATTTATTAGATTTTACTTGAAACACTATATATTATTACTGTCCATATAAATAACCTGTAAAATTTTCTTATTTCATCTTACCTTTCCAGTTTCATATGTCTTCTCACTTTTGAATTCTATCAGTGTCCAAAGAAATATCTTTCTGTGTTAATCTTATTAATCATCACCATTTTGAGAAGTTCAGCACCTCATCTTTTCCAAGAATAATATTTCACTCACCATGGTATTTAATTATGACTCAGAGGCTCTATGACTGACATCAATGTGCTTTCCTCATCAGAATGAGTTTGTGTTGCATAAGTTCTCAGTGGAGGCAGGGGTGAAAGTGGTCCTCCTCTCACCTACTCCTACTGTTTATGCCCCCAGGGCACTCACTGTCTAGTACTTGCATCTGCGACTCTTCACTCAAAGGCTTTTTCTCAGCAAGAAGCAGGTCAACAGCGCTGGAGATGTAACTACTTCCCAACCCCAGCATCTTTAGCCATTGACAAATGAGATTCGAAGGTTCAGCACAGCAGCTTCCTCTTCCCTTGAGTGAGATGATACCAAGAAGGGTTCTACTTCTCAGTCGTTCTCTTGGTAGTCCCCAACAGGTCTGTCTCATTTATCTAAAGAGTTAGTGTCTAATTAATAAACCCTGTCATGAATTATTTTCCTTTTCTATCTCATTCTTCTTTTCTGCTGGGTTTCCAGGATTAGCTCTTAAATAAACTACTTGCACTCACATTGCTGGAAAGAAAAACTGAAGGTTAAGATAAAGGAACTAAGGATGTTTCCAATAAATCTATGGTGAAGGACAGTGTGTATGAGGGAAATAGCTGGATGATATAGATTGTCTCATATGTACAATGACAAATATCAGAGAATAACCTGTGGTGGACATAAAGCCCAAAAGAGTGAGACATTTTTTTTATCTTCAGCCATACTAACAGAGAAAACTATATTAAACTGTTCAAACATTCGCTTCCTTATTCTTTCTCTTCCGGTTTCAAAGAACATTTTAAGAAAATTGGGTTTTAATTGTTCATTTTTATGTAGTTTTCAGATAGCTTTATAACATAAAAATATGGAATGTGTGGTATGGAGAGGTAAATATCTTCTATATTTACATTATGTATAAATCATTTATTATTATTACTTTATCTCATTTTAGTTAAAAGGATTTTATGTTTTACTAAAATGTTAATATTAGAGCTTAGTTCAGATTTATTTTTATATTTATTTATAAAAGTATAAAGGATATGAATTTTTTGGAAATATGCATTCAATTGTATTTTCAATTGTATTCTTGATTTCAATTGTATTCTTGTAATTATGTTCAAGGTAACTGTATGACTTTGTAAATTAAAAAGTAGTTCTTCATCTAATATTTATGATGATCCTTAATAGACTGATTAAATTTATTAATTTAACTAATTTTATATTTTCAACAGAAAATTTAACTTTAAATATGTTGCCTTGTTTTATTGGCTTATCTCAGTTGAAAAAGATAATCAATTTTAATATTAAATAGATACAATTTTAATATTAAGTAGATACATTTATGGATATTAAATGGATACATTTTAAGTATATTTTACATATGCAAAGTGCACAATGTGATCAATTTTATTCCAGCTGTACTCAAATTATCAAAAAAGTATTGATTGTGTTGACTACTTGCTGTGCTACACTGATAATAATGCTACACTAATAATAATGTGCTACACTAACAATTTTCTATTGGTTGTTTAAGAATACTTTTTCTTGCTGCTATGCTTTTTATACAAAAATAATAATAAAAATATTCAGCAAATTTTAATATGTTACAACCAAACGGTTTCCTCTTTTATTTTAGCATTTTTGGCATAAATTTTATATTTTAAGAGCAATACAAAAATATCCCCTTTTATTTGTGTTTAATTTATATGTGGCTTTGTCTTTGTAGTATTTAAAACAACTTCAATTTTTACCACCTCTTATAATTAGTAGATAATTGGATTCTATATTAATACAACATTAGATTATTTTCATTTCAAAAATATAAAAGCATTTCTCATCCTAACTTACTAAACTTGATGAGTACATCTTTAGCCTATCTTTGATCTAGGTTTTGTAACATTGTGTACTTTCATGTTTTTCACAAAGTTTGTAAAAATATTCATATCATTTTTTATTTATTGATAAAAAATATCAATGTAAATTAAAAAATATTTTTGTACTGTGTTTGATGCAAGATAAATATTCAGCTCTTTGCTTTTCCCACTTTGCCATATATCTTTTATGGCTATTATTTGACCTTTTACGGGTCTTTTTTATTTATTTATATTTTGAATTCTTTTATTTTCTTAGTTATGGTTATTTAGATTTATCAATGTTATCCTTTTTCCTTCCAAGGTGTAACATTTTTTTATTTACCAGTCATCATAACCAGTTATTTATCAGTCATTGTAACCTTTTTCTTTTGAATTTTTTTTTTTTTGTTAAGCAACTATTACAGAAATGCCCTCCACCCCCCGTGCACTCTCTCTCTCTGTAAACACACACACACATATATATACACACGCTAATATATATTTATGTGTATATCTTCATGGAAAGGTCTAATATCATTGAAATTCCTTTTATGCTTACAGAATTATGTAGATATATACCACTCTACTGCCTTCTGCCATGTATTATTTAGGATATAATTTTATTTACTTTTATAAATAACGTGATTTTTACCTTGAATTCTTAAATAACTTATTTTTTTCAGTAAAAGAAATTTTCTAGGGCCTCTGTTAGCATCACCTTCATTCATTTTATATACTTGGAAATATTGACTAAACCGTCAATCTCATATCTTATTTTTAAAGTTTGGCAAGTCTCCTTCTATTAAACTTTAATCATTGTTTCTGATCCATTTGCCCTATATATTGAGAAATGATTACTATTTGAAGGTTGGAAATCTGTAGTCTGCCTTCAATGCTTACTTTCTCCTTGTTTTTTGTTTTGTTTTGTTTTCTGTTATTGTTGTTTCTTTTATTCATATGAAATGAATTCTTAGAGCACTTCTCCACATCTGTTCTACCTAATTGATTGAGTTTCCTATATTATCAAATCTGCTTTGGCTACTCTGATAAAGCTTTAATTTTGTACACTCAGTTTTCATGTTATTGCTCTCCCTTATTATCTGAATATGCTTTCTCCTTAACTCAGAAAAGTATTATTAATATACATAATGTCTCCTTATGAAGAAGCAAACATCATTTTCTTAAAATGGCTTGGTTCATAAAGTAAGACCTAATCTTCAAATCTTTTTCTTTTTTTTTTTTTTTTTTTTTTAGATGAAGTCTCGGTCTTGTGCCCCAGGCTGGAGTGCAATGACACGATCTTGGCTCACTGCAACCTCCACCTCCCGGGTTCAAACGAATTCTCCTGCCACAGCCTCCCAAGAAGCTGGAATTATGGGCGTACGCCACCATGCTCTGCTAATTTTTGTAGTTTTAGTAGAGACGGGGTTTCACCATGTTGGCCAGGCTGGTCTTGAACTCCTAACCTCAGGTGATCCGCCCGCCTCGGCCTCCCAAAGTGCTGGGATTACAGGCGTGAGCCACTGCGCACGGCCTCCAAAGCTCTTTTTTTTATTTTCTCCTATGCATTATTTTCATAGGGCAAATTATACACTTTTCTATTTACTATTTTTCACAATAATTTAACCTTCTTTTGCTGACATTTTGATGTTACGAGCCTTTTCCAAAATTTCTACATTGATTGTGAGGATGAGAAGTGACAGTAATATTTTACCCTTAATTGTCAACCTTCTGCCTGAGTATTGGCAGATGGCTCCTCCCCTGATCTAAAGGCAATGTTTTGTGGTGTTAGTCACTGCAAGACTCTGCTCATAGCTGGCATCCAACAGGTGCCAAATTCACTTGTACAACTAGTTCTCATTCAAAATCCCTGAGCACTTAACAAGAGATTCAAACCTAGCAAGATCAAAGTTCATAAAATCAAAGAGAAGTAGTTAAGGGGAGATTTATATGATTGAAATTTGACTAAAATATAAACTATTAGGTCAGATAGGCACCTTTTCATTGTATATTGGAAAAGTCAGCATGACATTAACCCAGAGTGTTACAAAACCTTATCAATTATTAACATTTATATTTATGGGAGTTGGTTAATTATGATACCTTACACATCTGTTTGGGAGAAATTAGCAAAATAATAAGATAGTCTCCCAAGACAAGTGATATATTTCCTCAGAATATAGACTATGCCTTTTCTTTCTTTTCTGTTCAAGTTACACTAAAAATGCTTGTCTTAAAGACTTTTCCTTCTCTTATATGATTTAAGAATGTGAGTGTCTTACATGTAAAACCATATAAGTTACAAGCCATTATAAATGAGAAAGTAGAAATCAGTTATCAATCTCAGATTACTGAATTTTTTTAAGCTACTATGTGCAAGTTAAAAGAAGGGTGAATTTAAAAAAAAAAAGAAGAAGAAAAGAAAAAAAGAGGCTGGGCGCAGTGGCTCACGCCTCTAATCCCAGCACTTTGGGAGGCTGAGGTGGGCGGATCACGAGGTCAGGAGATCGAGATTATCCTGGCTAACACGGTGAAACCCCATCTCTACTAAAAAATACAAAAAATTAGCTGGGCATAGTGGTGGGCGCCTGTAGTCCCAGCTACTCAGGAGGCTGAGGCAGAAGAATGGCGTGAACCCAGGAGGTGGAACTTGCAGTGAGCCAAGATCGCCGTGGCACTCCAGCCTGGGTGACAGAGCAAGACGCCGTCTCAAAAAAAAAAAAAAAAAAAAAAAAAAACTAAATCTAAATTTTTACCTTTAGTTTCTACATAATAATATATATATACTTTTTTTGTTAAGCGACTATTGCAGAAATGCCCTCCACCCCCTGTGCACTCTCTCTCTGTATACACACACACACACACACATATGTACACATGCTAATATATATTTGTGAGTATATCTTCATGGAAAGGTCTAACATCATTGAAATTCCTTTTCAATGCCATATATATATATATACATACATATATATATATATATATATATATATATATAAAAAACTGTTCAGGCTTATCAGGCTTATTAAGGAAAAACTTTGAAAGGGAAAAGAATCTAAGTTTTCCATGTGTTCCTTTGTCCTTTGCTCCATCATTTTTGGAAAACCATGTGCGTGCATCATCTCTATCCTTAGGTTTGCCCAATTTTACAATCCTCGGTGTCTGCTCAATATTTCCTACTTATAGTAGAAATGAAGTGTAGTCATAATGTTTACTTAATCAGTATAAAGACAATTTTATACCAAACATACATGTAACCATCTAATAAATACAACTTAAAATATATTACCTATTTAAAAGGAAAATGTTTGCAGATGAGGAAATTCAATCTGAAAAGTGTTTTAAGTATAAATGTCTAAAGAGGTAAACATTAAGAAAAGATCTTAAGCTAATACTGTCTTATAATTGAGTTCTCATTCGTGTATAGACAGCAGTTAATTCCGTCAAGATTAGCTAGTACTTAACGAAAATGAAAGCAATTTACATTTTGGTGTGAGCAACATCGTCTTTGCATTTTTGCCGCTAACTAAGGCTATTTTGGGCTGTCTGCCACTTGGGAAATGCTGCTTTTACTGTATTTCACAAAATTATTAAACAGGATACCTTCTAAATTAAATTTCTTCATGGGTAACTTTTCTTAAAATTTGAGTCTAAATCTGCCAGTCCAAGGTAGAGTAAGTGTTGAGAAAGAAAATGTTCTCCACACTACCATGCCATTTGTCCACCAATAATATGAAATATAATTTTCTCTTTTCTTCCACTCAGCCCATACTTACTGTTCCACAATTGAGACCCATGAAGAATCACTATTGGTACAGTGATATATCCAGATAAGCAGACATGTACACAGACCCCAAAAATGCAAACATAAAAATAATAAAACTTCAAACTTCCAAAGTACATCTTAGATTAAAAATGCAAAATAATAGCCATTTTGCATATACACTAGAAAATAATTTCAATATTCAACTAAAAATAAAATTTCTTCATCAGTGAATTTCCGAAACCAATGTGGTTTATGAAATATTGATGTATATTTTAGAGACAGGAAGATGGTGAGAACTCAAATTAAGCTGTTTACTCTCTGACTCACCAGCACAGCTCAAAATTGTATGTTTCCAACATACAAATCTGTATTAATCTGGTATCTTATTGAGATCATAGTAGACAGTCTCAAGTATGTAGCCCATTAGGATAATTCAAATAGACACTATAATACTCTACTGTTATCAGATATCATCGCCTGTGTGGCTAAAGGACACGAACCTTAGGAAAATAAATAAATAAATAAATAAATACATACATACATAAATTCAAGACAGTTGTAAAGGCTTTAAAAATGTTTCAGTGCAAAATTCTTGTTTTAAAGCTTCGTAAACACTCTGGACCTCTAGATATATAATGACCCCTTTAATTTGGCTTTCCTGCTGAGCCTTCTAAATTCAGAGTAAACAATTATTGAAAAAATAATGAGGTTCAGATTAAAAGCCCACAAACAATAGCATAATTAACTATCTTAATAAAATCTTGGAAAAAAAAACACTGACCCAGATGCCACAGAGCATAAGGTAAATCTAATGAAGACCCGAGGAAAATCATGCACCTTCTCACGGGAAATGCAAAACTATCCTGCCTCTCTTCTCCTATTATCCTTGTTTAATCTTCTTCAGAATTAGGTCCCTAGGGTAATTTCAAGTATGTATTCTAAAGCTAATTGCTCTTCTTTTTATTTTTTTGACTTAATGATTGGAGCATAGTGGGAAAAATAGAACTAACATTTAAAAACGTGAAGAAAGTATTTAAATTGTCTACATTTAAAGGTTGTTTTCATACACATTTAATGGTCTTAGTAAAACCACATTTGAAGTACTGAACTAATCTATTGAATTCAATTTTACTTGCAGAGCCATTTTCCAATACGCTGGCAACATTTATTGTTATAGTATGTGCTTCATTGTATAGAATGTTCTAAATTAATACTTCATTTTATCCATGTTAATAATGCAAAACTAGAGAAAGTCTTGGTGAGTGTAATGTATATTGTAAATATTCAAATTTCATTTAAATGAATAATTTAATTGCATATGGCATATAATAATGTTATAGAACAAGTTTAGTAGCATGAAGAAATCCGCTGATCTGAAATCATGGACATCAACTTTCAGTTTTCTGAATAACATTTTCCCACACAGTTCACAGTAAAATTAGCACTGAATGACTTCAAAAAAGTTTAATTCATAAACAGTACATAAGAAAACGTAGATCAGATTGCTTATTGCAACGTATTACAAAGGGGACAAGCTGAATGAGAGTCAAGTATTGGGTTCTAATGCTTTTGGAAAAATCACTTATGTTCCCTAGGACTGATTTTCCTCTTCAAAATAAAGAATTGAAATAGATGATCGTTAAGGTCCTTGCTAGTATTAGAAAGGTTTAAGTATTAAAGGAAAATTCCCATACTACACCTATCAGATTACAGATGACAAAACTCCTGCCAGGTGTCTGGAGAAGATTCCAGAAAATAGATCTCTTATTCTACTTATGAAAATATTTGTCAGACTTTTTGGAGAAGAATTTCTCAATATCTAGTAAACATATTTTATGGATATATCATATATATACATACACACATTTATATGTATATATAATTATATATATGCATAAATGTGTTATATAACTAAGACAATATTCAGCTAAATAAACCAAATTAATTATTAAAACTAGATTATCTGGAATAATAGAATGTACTGTATTAACAATGAGAAAACTTTTCTTAAGTATAAAACATTTTCAGTTTTCTATCACTTTGTGACCCAGTTTCCTCATATGTAAAACAAATATTTGCATGCCTGATATAAAAATAACACATAAAATACCTAGCAAACTAAAGTTTCTCTACAGAGAGGCAGCAACTTGGGAAAAATAAAAAGTTATTTTGTGGAAAGAATCACATAAAGTTCTCAACAAAGACCTTAAAACTACCCACCCAGTCTCATCCATCCTTTTCTTTATTCTTACCTTTTATCAAGATAAGTTGTTTCTCATTCTCATCTTAAAGTAGAAATATCACAGCTCATTTTCTGCCAGTTTACACCACTCAACCTGCCATTAAACACGGGTGTCTTATCTCACAGACCAGCCAGACACACAAGAAAACAATACTGCCATTGTCTGTTGTGATTGGCCAGTGCCTGAGCCCTACTGGCTGTTAAGGATTTAGATATTTTGAAGATCATCCATTCTTAATCATGGCTCCTGTAACTTACTTTTTATCATCTTGGGGCAGTTAATTTGTTTGTGAATAAGTCAGGTTAAAAAGAAAAAATATTAATAAACCATGCAGTTAACCATTTCTATAATTCTGTGAAAACATCTACACATTTAAAGCCTTTCATTTGAGAGACCCACATGATAAATCACCATATGGAAATAACTCTTTCCTTGTCAAAGGCTTGTAATCTAAATGATGCCCTCCCACCCTCCCTGTGTCAACCACCCCTTCTGAGAAACAGAAGTCACCTGCTTCTTAGAAATGTGAAGGAGAGCTCATGAGAAGCCAATGATAGATACATCGATTTAGGAGTCCTCAGCACGTAAGAGTAATACAAATCTAGGAAGAATATATATCTATCAGGGCACATCTAAAAGAAAAATGTCCCTCAGATATATATATGAACACAAGCTAATAGAGAAATGAAATCACTGGAGAAAGAAAGGCAAATTGAAGATGAACAAAAGTGAGTGCAAAGGTAAGAAGAAAAGTAAGCCAAGGAGAAAAGCTGGAGCACGGCTGGGCAGAGGACACAGTGCCAGGGCCATGGAGGAATGCATCTACCCAGACACACTGCTCCATTGAAAAAAATAATGCCACACACGAAATGTGTTTGTGTTTTTATAGTTTAGAGTGTCTGTAAAACAGTTCTCATTACATTAATTTCCAGTGGAAAAAGTAATATACCTTTCAAAACACTCGATTTGTAAATGCCCGGGAATGTCTAATTTCTGCCATCCTCATAATGTCGTGTAATAAAAGATGAAAAAGAGGCCTTTACAAGATGTTTAGAAATAGAATAAGCAGTAAGGAGAAAATTTCCTTTTCCTTTTAAACAAATTTGAAAATGGGCATGCTTCCAACTAATAAAAGTATGCTTCCTTCCACCAGGCCTATCCAGGAAACCCTGCTTGCAGCCCTCAGCAATCTTACCAAGCAAGCCCTTGTCTCAGGAGTATTTTATGTCAATCAATGCTTCCGATAAGATACATAGGAAAACAGGCAGGCAGATAAGCCCATGACACTCAAAAATAGTACCAAGCATGGATATGTGTCTCTTTTCCCAAAAAAAACCACTTCTACTTAAGAGGAAGTAAAGTAATTAAAAGCAGCCTGATTACTATTAGTGATTAATTGACAAATATGAATTAGCGATACTAGTGATACCGTGAAAGAAAAGAGCCAGGGCTTACATTTAATTCATCCACTGTATCAGTTAACATCAGCCATCAATTTAGAAAATTGAGAGAGAGCAATGATGGAGTAAGCAACAATGATTGAGTAAGCATGCCTGCTGTACTGCTGCCTAACATATTTTATTAAAAAAAAACACCGTAATACCTATGTGTACTGACTGTATTGTAGGAGTGTACGGTGGAGTCTGGAGGTAAAAGGGCATGGGGCTAGTAAACAAGCCATACAGGTTCGAGATCTCATCTTGCCTCTGATCTGGGTGTAACCCTAAAGCAAGCACTCAAGGCAAAATGAAAAGAATGGACACATTCCTTTTGTTTCTTACTAAATTTTTTTTTCAAAAAGTCTTTTATGGAGCCTTTATGACTAAAATAAAGACTCGTCTTCAGATTGAGAGGTGGAGATCTGACCCCCAGCCTTCCTCTCACTGTCCATCCCACCCAGCCCACATTAGTGGTCCCAAAAGCTCCTCCACAAAATATGAGGGCTCCTCAGAAATAAATTATTTTATTTGCTCATTTATTCAAGAAATGCTTATGAGCAAGCCATTTGCTAATCGTTGGGAACATAGTGATATATGATTACTCACTCTGACCTTAGAAACTATTGGGTTATATGATCTAATTGGCTGTAGGCTTCTCAATGTTCCTCAAGTACTGAAACAGTCAGAGGCTGGTGTAAGTGAGAGGTGCAGAGCCTCAGTGTTTTTTTCTTCAATGAGTAAAATTGTTCTACAGGCAAGGAAGTTTTGTTTCTATAAGCTTTAATTATAAAATGTCTCTCATTAAAGCTAATTTTAAGATATTGTCCAAACAGATGTCATGGTGTTGAAATTCTGTTGATTAAATTTGCACTTAGAATCAGTGTGCAATTCACAGTTTCAAGGTTTTCTTCCAAATGCTCTTCAATATACTTTCAATTATTGATAATCTAGTCCTTTTCTCTTATCCCCAGAGAGTCAGACTTCTGTTATCGCTCTGCACCTAAGCCTGCCTCTCTGAAATCTCCAACTTTTCTAAACCTGCTTTTCCCACATAGAATACATGTGGTCTGATACTTTTTTCCTCTCAACCTCGTAATCTCTTGGATAACAGTCAGCTAGGCCAGACTAATGCAGGATAATGAATACATATAAATCTTTCAGAGAACTATGAAGGCATTTTAAAATCAACTTCAAAAATCAGAGCCAACTCAAAGAGGTGACTAGAAAAGTGAAAATTCCAGGAATCTTGGAAATTCAGTTGCACAGGTACTTTGAGCCATGAAGGATTTTGGGACCTCCCTCAAGTTTTGTTCAATCATCACTTGTCCTTAAGAATATTTTTCTTCTGGGTCTAGATAATGTTTATAATATGAATTTTTTCTGGATTTTTTTGTTAGATAATTTGACCAACACTACAACAGGGTCTCCTATTTTCTTAATACTAATAAATACATAGAAACTGAATCTTCACTCTTAAATAGATCTTTATATGTCTATAGTGCTCTTTTATCTTCCTTAGAACAATTTATCACTGCCTAAGTTTGTCTAAATTCTTTTTTTTTTTTTTTTGGAGATGGAGTCTCATTCTGTCACCCAGATTGGAGTGCAGTGGCGCGATCTCTGCTCACTGCAACCTCTGCCTCCTGGGTTCAAGGAATTCCCCTGCCTCAGCCTTCTGAGTAACTGCGACTACAGGCATGTGCCACCACTCATGGCTAATTTTTGTATTTTCAGTAGAGGGGGTTTTGCCGCGTTGGCCAGGCTGGTCTAAGACTCCTGGCCTCAAGTAATCTGCCGGACTCAGCCTCCCAGAGTGCTAGGATTACAGGCCTGAGCCACTGTGCCTGGCCAGTTTGCCTAAATTCAATTCATATTGAACTAAGAGAGGAGGCAATTAAAAAGAGAAAAAGATTAACATGAACACCATCTGTAAATCAGTAATAATTATCTATAGCAAGATTAACCAGGAATTTTAAGTGATCTTCACTATCACATATTACAGAAATTTACAAAATAAAGCAAGTAGATCAGCCATACTGGTGTCTAATTATTATATACCCACAGACTTTACCAAAAAATAGTTATTAAATATTAATATGTTTTTAAATTTTCTGGGTGGCTATATTCTTCCAAGATTTCCGATCTTGTTATTATACCATTCTTTGCCATATGCTTGAAAGCAATCATCTCATTCTCTTACTTAAAGCCCATTAACATGAATTATGAGAGTCTCTATGGCCTGGATCTTACCTCTTTCTCCAGCCATATCATTTGCTACACCCGCCTCTGCTTCCTCCAGCCATTTGCTCCCTAGTCTCTGGGCCCTCAGATACATGGTGTTCCTTCTGCTCTAATTTATCTCCTCATCACTCACTCCCTTTGTCTAGCTAAGGAGTGACTCAATCTCACAGGTCTCAATAGATAGCATTTCCTCAAGGAAGTCTTCCGTGTCCCGTCAAGGGGGTTAGATCCCTCTTCTAGCATCCTCTGCTTGCCCTATCAGCAGTATTCACAGACTCTCACAATTGCCTATTCACCTGTGCGTAGCCTCCTCTATATTGCACTCAATCAGAAAACAAGGCCATGTTTATACAGGACACTTTGTAACTCAGCACTGAGCATTATGCCTAGCATGCATTATAGCATCAAAAATAAATATTGAATAAATAAAACTGATTAGGCAAATTACATTCTACTTTTCTTTTTCTAAATGTTAGTCATTTTCAGGAACATACACACATATACACAAATATATAGATACACAATATACATTCATACACATATGTATACATACATACATACATGCATATGTGATCAATAAAAATATGTAAGCACTGATGAATATTTCATATATATGTGTGTATATATACCCACCCACATATACAAACACACACACACATATGTATGAATGAGGAGAAATGCCAACTTATTACCCTAGGTTTTACAAAAGTTTTGGCTACTTTGCACATAGCTCTAGCTTTTTTGTTTAATACTCTATGTTACAACCAAATGAAACTGAAACAGCCTTGGATATATTTTTATGGGGGGGAAGTTTTAATTAAAAACCACAACTGGCCTCAAAGAAGTACAATTTTGTTAAAATTTTGTCCCATGATATATTTTAAATTAAAAATTAGTTTGCATGCATCTTTTACAAAGAGTTAGATCCTCCTAATGTAGAAAAGAGAGGGCACAAAAAGATCTACTAGGCAGAGAAGAAAATGACCAGCAGCCTGCTCAAATTGCCTTAGTTTGGAGCTCTTCATGGGGTAGCTGGAGAAAAAGGCAATGCTCATGAAGTGGGCAGAGTGAAGGTTTTCATCATGTTACATGGTTTCCTTGTGTAGATCACCAGATCACAAGAGAGTCAGCTTTGGAAATTACTAATCAGTGCCAAAAGAGAACTGTTCCAAAATTAATATAAATTGCTTTAATATTTCTCCCTTCTATAAATTTATATTCATGCTGTAGGTTTGGAACTACTTTTGAAATATTCTTACAAAGGAAAGTTACCAACTCCACAAACTGTTTGTGAGAGTATTAGAAGTGCCAATTGAAACAGGAATGTAATAACACTGTGAAATTGCATTATCTGTCAAATTTCTAAAGCTTATTCAGGTGCTTATTTAAACCCTTGGAACCTGGAGGGAAATGAACATGGGATGACTTTTCATTCAGGTTGCCATAACATTTCAGTAGTGAAACTTCATAGTGGTCTACCAGACACCGAAAATAAGGTTTCGGCAGTAAAACAAGTGTCAACAAACCTCATGCTTCTGTGCAGAAATAGCAGCTACTAATAAGGTGACATCAGTACATTATAAATAATCCCTGAGACAGTCTCAAAAGGGGTCTACAATATCAAACACATGCAGCAGAAATAGAGTAAAGACACCTTCGAGGCCATCCAGAAGTGCCAAAACAGGGTAGTTTATAGCACAGGCAGTCTGAAATATGCCAGTCAGCTCCAGGTGCCAACATCCACACTTTGGAGGAAATCACCAGGACGTTTCATTATTTGATGGAACAAGCAGACAACAGGAATGTCTCAGTGTCAGTGCTTTTATTAAAAGAAATTAATATTCATCAACACATCTTAACTCAGTTAACAGTTTAAAAGTTGGAATGAAGCATGTCATTCAGGCCAGGAGGTCTTTGGTCCAAGTTAAACAAACTCAGAGAGAATGTCTGGTTACAAGAATGTGTGTTCTTTAACCTAATAAGACTATGCTTTCTACATTAGAAATCTCCAGGTGCTAAATTAATCTTGTAATTGTATTTTGAATAACTTAATAAGTAAATTTATTCAGATTAGAGAAACATGGCATCAATATTTAAAGGTAAAACTGTATAACTGATTGTGCTATTTAGAGGTTTATTTGTCCAACTAGAGTTTGAGTTACTTAATTATATATACTATATCTGGTAAAATATATGCCTCACATATAGTATATATTCAACCAATATTTAGTGAATAAATACAGATTGGACAAACACGTTTACAAATCTTTTCATCAGAATAGCTGATATTGCAATACACTGTCAAAAATGTTTATCAGTTAACAAAAAAATAGGAAAATAAACTCTCACTTTGTCAACCAATAAAAGGGTAAGGTTTTTCTTTAATAAAAATTAGCATATAGTGATAACAGTACATCAGCAAAAATGACAGAGTAAGAAATTAAAAATTCTGTCCCTCTATAAAATAATGAAAAAAAATATCAGAATCAACTGTTTTGGAACTCTGGAAGTCAACCAATGACTTGTGGCAACCCAAAGAATCTTTATTAAAAGAAAAAAAGCAGTTGATTTATTTGCATTCCCAGTGCTAGAGGGATCAAAATGATAACAATATGAGTAAATTATAGCTTAGGCAAAAAACTTAGGAAGAAAGCCTGGGAAGTAAGATATCCTTAAGAGCTATGAAAAGCTTCCACATTTTTCAGGGAATCTAAAAGGACGTGTACATGTTCAGCGTCGTGCATGTTATCAGGAAAGACCTGATAAAGTCCTAGCTTCCCACCAGCCAATAATTCAATTCTGTGACTGGCAACACTATGTTTCAAAATGAAAGAGAAATTAAGACCTTCTCAGTTAAACTAAAACTGAGGAAGTTCACTGCTTACATACCTTTACAGAAAGAAATGCTAGAGTCCTTCAAGCTTAAATGAAAAAGTAACTGACAGTAATTCAACTCAAGAAGAAATATAAAATGCTATTAAAAGTAACTACAAAAGTAAATATACAGAACAATATAAATGTATTTTTGTTCGTAACTCCTTTTCTCTGTCTGATTGGAAACACAACTGTATGAAGCAACAATTATAAATTAATTTAATGGGTCCATAATATATAAAGATGTAATACGTGATAATAACAGCATAAAGCTCAGGGATATATTGGAGCAAAGTTATTCTATACTATTGAAATTGAGTTTGTATTTATCCAAAGTAGATTGCTATAAATTAATATGTTAATTATAATCTTCAAGGAACAATAACTCAAAACAGTATGGCAAAAGAAAGGACAAGGTACACTAGAAGATATCTTTTTAATATAAAGAGAAGACTGTAATGGAGGAATTGGGGGAAAAATAAAACAACATATACAGAAAACAGATATCAAGTGGCAGAAGTAAATCCTTCCTTACCAATAATTATATGAAATATAAATGGGTTAAACTCTACAATTGAAAGGCGAAGATTGGAAGAATGAATCAAAAAACATGATTCAAATATATGTTGTCTTAGATGCAACTGGAGGTCATTATGCTAAATAAATTAACACAGGAACAGAAAACCAAATACTGCATGTTCTCACTTATAAGTGAGAGCTAAACATTGGGTACTCATGGACATAAAGACGGCAACAATAGACATTAAGAAGGAGGAAAGGATTGAAAAACTAACTATTGGAGCCTATATTCACTACCTGGTGACAAGATCAGACATACTCCAAACCTCAGCATCATGCAACATACCCACATAGAAAACCTGCACACGTAACCCCTGAATCTAAAATAAAAGTTGAAATTATATTTAACGAAACAAATATATGTTATCTATAAGAAACTCAATTAAGATTAAAATACACAAATTAGTTGCACGTAAAACAAGTAAAATAATGGAAACTTATATTCCATGAAAGCAGTACTCAAAAGAGAGCTGGAGTGACATACTAGTGTTGAACAAAATATAAGAAAAAAGAATGTTCTTAGAATAAAGGAAGACACTACATAATAAAAGCATACATTAATCCAGAAGATGTAAAAATTATAAATATATGTGGACCTCAAATCATAGCCCCAAGATATATGAAGCAAAAACTAAAATAATTGAAAGGAAAAACTGCCAATTCAACCATAATGGTTAATACTTCAATACCCCATTTTCAATAACAGATAGAGCAACTATACATAAAATCAGCCAAGAAAAAGACTTGAAAACCCTATGTATCAACTAGACCTAAAAGACATCTCTAGAACTCACCAAAAAAAAAAAAAAAAAAAAAAAAACAAAAAAACCACCAAAAAAAAAAAAAAAAAAAAACAGCAGATACACAGTCTTCTCAAATACACATAGAACATTCAGTAAGACAGACCGTAGGTTAGGATGCAAAAAAAGTCTCAAAAAACTTAAAAAGATTAAACAATAAATGAATGAAATAGAGAACAGGAAAAAAGCATCAATATTAAAAGTTGTTTATTTGAAAATGTCAACAAAATTGACAAACACACTGGAAAAACTCAAAAATATCTAGATTAACCAAGAGGACTCAAATTACTAAAATTAGGAATTAAAACATTACTTATGTTACAGAAATAAACATTATTATAAGAAAATACTAAGAACAATGATGTTCCAAAAAATTATGTAACCTAGATAGAGAAATTCTTAGAAATATTTCAACTAACAAATACGACTCAAGAAGAAATGGAAAGTCTTAATATGCCTAAAATAAGTAGAGATTGAGTTAGCATTCAAAATAATTCCTCAAGAAAAGATTATACACAACAACTAAGTCAGATTTATCCCAGAAATGCCAGATTGATTCAACATACAACAATGAAACAATATAATATACCTTATTAATATAATAACAGAATAGCATAATCATCTCAATTGAAATAGAAAAAACATTTGACAAAACCTAACACTTCTTCAAAAACACCAATGCTATGAACAAAAAGGAAACTTCTCAATACGATAAACATTATCTATAGAAAACTCACAGCTAATATCATACTTAATAGTGAAAGACCGAAAGTGTTTTCTCCTCTAATATCAGAAACAAACAAGTATATCCACTCTTGCCATGGTACTAGAGGTAGCAATTAAGTCAATTTGGCAAAGAAATCAATGTGGCCAGAGTAGAAAGGTAGTAAATAAAACTAACTGTATATGCAGATGATTGATACCTACCTATTTAGACAGATAGCTATGCATATGGATAGATATATTTATACATATCAATCTATATCTGTTGATTGATCAGTAGATATCTCCCTGAAGAATTTCCTAAAATATATATTACAGCTAATAAGGTGAGTTTAACAAAATTGCAAGATACATGATCAACATAAGGAAAATTAGTAGCATATCTATATATTAGTCATGAATAATGTGAACAGTGAAATTATGAAAAGCATCCCATAGCATCAAAAATAAAAAAATGCTTAGAAATAAAATTAACCTAAAAAGTGAAAAAAAAATGTGCATTAAAATTACATAATATTGTTGACAGAAATTAAAGATCTAAATTAAGAAGATATTTCATATTCATGGAAGACCTAATATTGTTAACATGGCGATACTCCTTAAACTCATCTGCAGATTCAAGGAGAGTCATATCAAAATTTCAGCCACTTTTGTTGATAAATGAATGAGTTGATCCTAAAATTCATAGGAAATGGACACAGAAGAGCCAAAACAATTCATTGAAAAGAAAAACAAAATGAAGATCTCATACATCTTGATTTCAAAACTTACTAGTACAAAGCAATGATAATTAAGACAAGATGGTGCTCACATAAACACACATCTATAAAATAGAATTGAGACTATATTTTTTGACAATGATACAAACACCATTCAACGGGAAAATAATAGTCTTTTCAACAAATGGTACTAGGACAATTCATATGCAAAATAATAAATTTAGTCCCCTACTAAACATATTATGTAAAAATTGACTCAAATGGATCAAAGATTCGAATGTAAGGGTAAAACTGTAAAACTCTTAGAAGAAAATGTAGGTAAAACTCTGTTACTTGGGTTGCACAATGATTTTTTTTTAAATATGACACTAGAAGCAAAGACATAAAAAATAAATAAATTAGATTGTATAAAAATTAGACTTTTATTTTTCAAAGGACATTATAAGAAAGTGAAACGACAATTCACACTCTGGGAGAAAATATTTGCAAATCATATCTCTGGCAAGGGCCTAGTGTCCAGGCTATATAAAGAACTATTACAACTCAACGATAAAAAGACAACCCAATTTTAAAATGGGCAAAAGGTTTGAATACACATTTCTCCAGAGAACATATACAAATGACCAGTAAGCACAAGGAAAGATGTTCCACATTGTGAGTCATTAAAGAAATGCAAATCAAACCACAATAAGCTCCCACTTCATGCTCACTAAGAGGGCTATCTCTCAAAAAAGTAATGTGTTGGTAAGGATGCAAAAAAATTAGAACTCTCATACATCACTGGTGGGTATGTGTAAAATGGTACAGCCAGTTTGGAAAACAATTTGGCAGTTCCTCAAAAAGCTAAACACAAAATTACCATGTGACCCAGAACTCCTAAGTATAGATCCATGAGAATTACAAGTATATGTTCACATAAAAACTTGCGGCCGGGCGCGGTGGCTCACGCTTGTAATCCCAGCACTTTGGGAGGCCGAGACGGGCGGATCACGAGGTCAGGAGATCGAGACCACGGTGAAACCCCGTCTCTACTAAAAATACAAAAAATTAGCCGGGCGTGGTGGCAGGCGCCTGTAGTCCCAGCTACTCGGAGAGGCTGAGGCAGGAGAATGGTGTGAACCCGGGAGGCGGAGCTTGCAGTGAGCCGAGATCGCGCCACTGCACTCCAGCCTGGGTGACACAGCGAGACTCCGTCTCAAAAAAAAAAAACTTGCAAGTGAATATTCATAATGACATTAATACTAGTAGCCAAATGTGACAGAAGCCCAAATTTCTATCAGCTGATGAATGAGTACACAAAAGATGATATCTATACAATGGAATATCTTTCAACTATAGAAAGAAATGAAATGGTGTTACGTGCTACAGCATGAATGAATCCTGACAACATTATGCTAAGTGAAAGAAGCTACACAGAGTAAAATATATTGTATGATTTCATTTATATGAAATGCCCAGTATAGGCAAATTCCTTCTTTCATGACTTTATCTTTCAGAGCAGTTTCAGGCTCATAGAAAAATTGACCAGAAGGTACAGATTTCTCATACACCTTCTGCCCCCACAAATGCATAACTTCCCCATTTTCAACACCTTCCACTAGACCCCACCTCCCAACACCTCCAAGTTGAGAATCAAATTTCTTTTTCTTTTTCTTTTTCTTTTTGAGACAGAGTCTCGCTCTGTCGCCCAGGCTGGAGTACAGTGGTGTGATCCTAGCTCACTGCAACCTCCACCTCCTGGGTTCAAGCAATTCTCCTGTCTCAGCCTCCCAAGTAGCTGGGATTACAGGTGCATGCCACCACGCCCGTCTAATTTTTGTATTTTTAGTAGAGACAGGGTTTTGCCATGTTGGTCAAGCTGGTCTCGAACTCCTGACCTTAGGTGATCTGCCTGCCTCGCCCTCCCAAAGTGCTGGGATTACAGGTGTGAGCCACTATGCCCAGCCAAGGATCAAATTTCAACATGACTTTTAGTGGGGATAAACAAACCATTTCCTAACCATAGTCACTTTATATGATACTTAGCATTGTATTGAGTGTTAAAAAATATCCTACCTGAGTCAGCTAATCATAAGAATAACATGATAGCTAAAAAATCTTTTTCTTTTAAATGGAAAAGTGCTATGAAATTATAAGCTTAAATTCTATTGTGTAAAGTTAATCAGTTCAATAATCTTATTTATCCCCTTTTTTACTTCTGACAATACTATATTATATTGTATAGCTTATATATTCCTCCCCAGCATTGTGCTTATTGGTGCTTTCTTAGTTTTTCTTATAAAAACATAACTAATAATAGGTTATTGAGAGGAACATGTAAAGAATAATTAATTCCAATCATTAAACGGGCCAAACTTAAAAGTAAGAATTTTATATATCTATGTTTTCAAACTACAATTAGATAATTTTCTGTCAATTTTTTGCCTTTTTTTTTCCTGTGGGAGCAAAGCAGCATGAAATATAGTTGTTTACTCTGACACTCAGAAAGGCAACTGTGCCTATAAAACTATTTCAATGTTTAAATATTGGTATTTTACAACTAAATTAAAAGAAAATTACAATCATTGTGAAGCTAATGCCTATTTATTTTAAAAGTTAGGGCAAGTGAGCAATGTATTTTTACAATCCAATGGCGATGTCATGCTATTATAGTGCAAAGAAACTTTTATAAAATTAAATGCTTAAAATTTAGGGAAACCAATTATTAACTCCATGTGCCTGTACATATTTATTTGTCCCATGGTTGGGGCATTAAAAATCAGCTAAAAACAAGCTCAGTCGTCTATATCCTCACCATTCTAGGTTGTTTTTTCACAGAACTGAGATTTTCTATCCCTGTGAACCACTCAGCTCCCATTTTGAGGAGTCATTTTGCACTACCTTTTGTATATTGCTGTCATCTAAAATAGCACATACTCTGGGAGCTGATAACATTTCACTGGGCAAAGTTAATGCTTTCTGTGCCTACCAAGCTAAACATAACACATAATTATAAAATCAGGGGTTAGGTAGGCAGAAATTTCTATTTTAAGCACATTATCTAAAAGCTTTCAAAATCAGCCTTTTGAATACCTCTGAGTTCTCCTTGTTTTCCCACTCCCATTCATAGACCTCCTGGCAGATAAGATGAAATGGAAGTAGGGAAAACCGAGTAGTGAGAGTTAGCAAAAATCATGTGAAAATACATCATATTTTTGTCTCAAATCCAATTTTCTGCTCTTCCCGCCACCTCCCTTCATCTCACCCTCCAACATCACTAGACCCATTTTATACAGGAGAAGCTTCCTCTTTTTGAAGTCTGTTTTCTGTCTTCCTAATTAAATGGAATTTTGCTGAAACCTTGGAAAGTAAGTACAATATGAATATTCTAATTAAAATGCCCAGAATAATTTTCTCAAAGCTATTTATTTATTTATTTGAGAAAGAGTTTTGCTCTTGTTGCCCAGGCTGGAGTGCAATGGCACAATCTCAGCTCACTGCAACCTCTGACTCCTGGGTGCAATTGAGTCTCCTGCCTCAGCCTCCCGAGTAGCTGGGATTACAGGCGCCCCACCACGCCTGGATAACTTTTTGTATTTTTAATAGATACGGGGTTTCACCATGTTGGCCATGGTGGTCTCGAACTCATGACCTCAGGTGATCCGCCTACCTCAGCCTCCCAAAGTGCTGGGATTATAAGTGTGAGCCACCGTGCCTAGGCTCTCAAAGTTATTTCTAATAGTCCATGATAATAACTACAATAATTATGGAAAATTCAAATATTTATTGCATTAACTTTTGAAATAAATCTATCGGTCTTCACTGAATCCTTGAAAATTTTTGTTTGTTTAAAAATATCTGGTGAGTGAAGTCAAGTGTTTTGTAGGTTTCAAATGAATTGTGCCTGTTTCATACATTTACGTAGCAAAGCTAGTTTTTGGTGTGTTATTTTTCCCTCAAAATGTGAATATAAGCAATGGTCACATATCAATTTAACTATTAACATAACAGAGCTTTCCAACTCGTCTGCTAAGTTTAGATTACTTGTTGCCTGATTTACTCTTCTCGGAAACACAGGCATAGGAAGCCTTGGATACATGTTTCCCAGGCAGTCCTTGACAGGATTCTGATTTAGATTCAGCAAGTGAGGAGAACATGAGCAAAGTTTTGAAATGGAATGGAAGCCTAAGCTATTGTTAGCTGTGGTGAATCCATACGGGTCTGTAGCAACCTCAATTCTTGCCTCCTCAGAAGGAAGAATTCGACTGAGGAGCATAAGGCAGAGTGAGAGACCACGGCACATTTTAGAGCAGGAGTGAAAGTTTATTAAAAAGCTTTAGAGCAAGAATGAAAGGAAGTAAAGTACACTTGAAAGAGGGCCAAGAGGGCGACTTGAGAGACTCAAGTGTTTGGTTTGATCTTTGACTAGAGGTTTTATGTGTTGGCATGCTTCTGGGGTCCTGTGTCCCTTTTCCCCCGATTCTTCCCTTGGGGTGGGCTGTCTGCATGTGCAGTGGCCTGCCAGCACTTGTGAGGGACTGCATGCACAGTTTGTTTACTGAAGTTGTACACATTCTCACTTGAGGCGTTCTTGCCTTACCAGTAGAATGTTTCTAGAAGGTCATATACCAGTTAAACTCCGCCATTTTGCCTCTTAGTGCACATGCTTGAGCCCACTTGCCCAACTTCTGAGATCTTATCAGGAAGCTGCTGATCACCAGCTTCAGGTTTTTTCTATCTATTGGGAGACTGCCTTTCTCTGGTGCTGGCTGCAACCAATCATTATTTTAGAGACGGTTTAACAACTGCCTGACCATCACCTGATGGTTGCCTAACATTCCTGGTTGGGGTAGTGGGGCCTCTCCTGTCCTGCTTATGTCTGACTAGTTACCTACTGTAACACTATCACTTCTTCATTTTCTGCCTGAAGCAAATCTGGCGGTCTCATGGTATTCAGCACACTTAGGGCTGTGCCTTGAGTGGCCTCTGGGTGTTTCCCTAGAAACCATCTACCCAATGACTTACTTCAGAATACTGTGGGCAAGAGCAGCTGTTTCCTGCAGTAACCGATTGGGGTAGCTCTGCCACCTTCCTTTTTTATTTATTTGTTAATTTATTTTTTATTATACTTTAAGTTCTGGGATACATGTGCAGAATGTGCAGGTTTGTTACAAAGGTCTACATGTGCTATGGTGGTTTGCAGCACCCATCAACCTGTCATCTAGGCCAACAAACGTAAGAAAAAAAGCTCATCACCACTGGTCATTAGAGAAATGCTCCGCCACCTTTCTAATCACCCGAAACCTGAGAAAGCCTGAGAGCTAACTGCTGTCCTTCATTATATTTGGTTCTCCACCCCTCCCATTACCTTTAGAAGCATCTGACTCCCCATACCCTTTGCTTCTTGAAATACCTAGCGTGTTTTCTGTTTTTATGACTGAACCTTCAGTAATGAAAGTAGATACATGTTCTAATAATTACTATCTTGAGAGATTTTTGCTTTTGTTCTAGAGATAGCATTGCTTAAAATATTTTTTAAAATAATAGCTTAAACAAATATCTCAGTCTTTGAATAATCTTGACTGAGTTGTCAGAATTCCCTCAGAGCGTGCATTTGATATATGAAAACAGGTAGGAGCTGCTTAATGTAAATTGCTAAATAAAGTAGGTTATTGTTGGGTGCTGAATTGAGCCACCCCACTCCCCAAAATTCAAATGGTGACCTCCTAACCTCCAGTACTTCAGAATGTGACTGTATCTGGAGATAGATCTTTAAAGTGGTAATTAAGTTAAAATGAAGTCACTATGGTGAGCCCAAGTCCGATATGACTGGTGCCCTTATAAGAGATTTTTACACAGACACACACAGAGAGAGACAGCTGTCTACAAGCCACAGAGAGAAACCAATCCTTCAGACACCTCAGTCTCAAACTCTCAAATTTCCAGCCTCCAGAACTGTCAGAAAAAAAAGTTTCTGTTGCTTAAGCCACCCAGTCTGTGGTACTTTGTTATGGCAGCCCTAGCAAGAAAATATAGTCATCAGCGGAATAATTCTATTTTGGATATAAAACTATATGTGACTTTCAGGCATTAAACTTCATCTATAAAATATCTCTAAGGATAATTCTGCAAGAGATGTATGGGCATAGATTACAGAAAGACCATTATGTAAGGAAAACCTCCCAAGATAAACTATGATGGCAGAAATAACATTTATTTAAATGCCATTATAGAGAGGTTATTTTAAAATTTCATATAGGGAATATATCCATATTCTTTATAGATAATATGTTACATTTATATATAGATGTAACTATATAAATACATATACATATATAAATATAAATATATGTTACATCTATATATATGTAACATAAATTACTATATCTTCCTCCATGGAATACAGGGACGAGAAACAGGGCAATATTTAAAACTTAGCCAATCACAAGGGGATTGGATAAAAAAGAATGTCCAGAAGACTGAGAGCTTCTGGCTCTTAAGGGTGTTATCTATCTCTGCTTTCTTATTCCATGATTCAAGAAAAATGAGGGCATGGCTTTTTTATTCCATGTCCTGAGTCTTGTCTCTGCCTCCATGGGGTGCCCCTCTCCTGAATTTCTAATTCTCCTTTTGTAGTTTCCCTATAAATACATAAACTGACACACATATAGAATGCTTAATACATATAAGGTTGCGTATCATTACATTTTAATGTAATTTCTTCTTAGTACATAAAAATCTGCCTTTTCATGGAGATGCTTTATGGATATACCATAACTATTTAACTAATGAACTATTGCTGGACATTTTTACTTTTTCTAATCTTTTACTATCATCAATAAAGCTTTAATAAATAATTTTTATAATTGTCACTTTTAAAGTAAATGAGAATATCTGTAGATTAAATTCTAAAAGATGATGGACTAATGAGTATGTATATAGAGAGAGGGTAGGGGAAAGAGAGAAAGAGAGAGAGATGATGATGATAGATAGATAGATAGATAGATGATAGACAGACATGTCTGTTTTGATAAATATAGTAAATTCCTATAAAACTATAGCATCTAAAAATCAACTGTATGAAATATAGTATTATATTTTTACAAGAGAATAAAACCAATATTTTTCATTCAGTCTTTATGTTAGCATAAGTAAACAAAGGCAAAAAAATTCCCATGTAATTGTTTTCTGCATGTGGGAAAAAGAACAATTACTGCAAAAGGCATTCATTTTTAGTTCACTGTGATAGTCCCAAGTGATCATCATGTTTTAAATTCTTAGCCTCACCCTATTCTTCATGCAGAAGATAAAATTATTTTATCCACTGTCATTTGAGAACAGAGGCACTTGTCAAAAGCATTATGTTTCATTTCATAGAATTTTCCAGGTGTTATGGGGATGGGTTATTTTATTGCCAAATTACTGTTTGTTGGGTTGTACAACTTTATTCTTCAAGCGGCGCTATCTGAGAGTTCATGTTTTCCTAGTTTTGCCAACAGAGTTGCAACTGCACTTTAACAACACTCTTAGTGTTGCACCAAAGAGAAGACTAGAGAATCTGATGAATGTATTTGTACTTAACTTTTAATGTAACAGGTCTTCCTAGACATACACAATGATTAGCCCCTCTTTTAGATCACTGTTGGCCTACATGCAGCTCCCCTCCTTCCCTTTGTAAATCACGACTTGATGAAGTAACTATGGGACTTAAACCTCACCAGACAGAGGAATTTCCAGTGAGGAAAGCTTATGTCTCTGCTCCAATGCAGTTAATCTAAAAGTCCCTCAAGTCTTAGGTGTTAGTGATGGCAAAGCCCCATATGAGGTCATCCAGACCATCCCTTGGCAAGATTTGTCTCAGCAGTGTTTGATGTTTGCTTTTCTCTAGTTAGTCCAGTCCTATTCACTGACTTAAACATTTTAAAATTTAAAAAGTTCACTAGGGAATCCCAAAATTTTCTTCTCAAAGCAAATCAGCAGATAATAAAACCTTGAAAAATGTGAGAACCTTATTTTTCTAAAGCTCAAGAGGCAAAAATGTTCTGCTTTAAGGAAGAAAGAATATTTGTTTATTTTTCTCCTAGAGACTTCAACCTACTATATTTAATTTCTGTATATTTTTGGGACTAGTTGAAATATTTGTTCATTGTCGCATGTATTAATTGACATCAGTGTTCTAAGAATTGTCATGCTGAAACACTTATTTGAAATAGCTCTCTTGATGTTACATGGAGAAAATGGTCAACATAATGAGGCATGGGAAAATCAGACCACAGCCATTAAATGCAAGCCACAGGACTACACTGCTTAGAACAGCCACACTCTCAGAGGTCAGAGACACACCATCAGATGGATACTGTAAACTAATCACACTTGATAAAGGTTGACTTGGAATTGCTAAGAAAGCTGAATATTCTGACCACCCCAGTTTCTATTGCTATTGATATTATACAAAAGGCACATGTAAATAAGGGAGGATTTAAGGGGTTTTGTGTTTATAGATTTACAGCAATAAAAGCCACTTTATTTCTGACTTTAATGATCCCATTTGACAATTTTGGTCTAGATATGTTCAATAACATACATAATATCGCTTTCTGCTTCTGGTAATGGCTGAATACTGTGTTGCAAACTAGTCTCTGCCAACAGTAACTAGGAAAGCTGGAAAATATTTTTGATCTGTTTGCAAGTATTGGAGCACTACTTATATAGTTGCTATTTGAAGGGCTATAATTGAACAACAAAAAAGCTCAAGAGAAGTGTGGCTGACAAGTGGGCTCTTCTAAACAATTTTTATACACTCTTTGGTGAAACTATGTCTACAGTTTTTTTTTGGTCTTTTTTGTTTGTTTGTTTTGGATGATACTGTTGTCCAAAGGAGTTTAATAATTTATATTCCTAGCAACAATAGAATTTCTGTTGCATCACATCACCAGTACTCAGTGCTATCAGGTATATATTTATTTATTTGTCCTGCTTTGTTGATGTACAATTAACAAGAATCATATGTATTTATGGTGTAGAAAGTATGTACTTAAAATAATGAGATCTATAAGTTTAGAGAAAGAAGAACTTTATTTTTTAAAGGGTTGCAACCTGTATGCTGGGAAGTGTAGACTCTGGTCAAAACTGAAGACAAGTACTTCAGAGACAAAAGGAAGAGGCTGAGATTTATGCCCAATGACATTAGTTATACATACATGTTCAGTAGATTATATGAGAATCTTATGAATATTTATGAGGGAGTCCTAACTTATACATAGTGAATAAATACATACGTTACATATGATCATGTATACTTTGGGGGTTAGACTTAACATTAAAATGTATTAAAATTAGGCTCTCTATGTCAAAAAGTAAACAGATCACAAAGGCACTTTGTACACAATCTCTGCAAACTGGACAAAACCATATTGTGGTCAGTGGTCAGTTATCAGGAAGGAATGCTTTATAAAGCTCGTCAGCTTTATAAATAGCTTTAGTGGTTCATGATGAACCCACTAAAACGGATGGGAGTCTGGCCTCAGTGTCAGGTGGTCTGTTGAAGTCAGTGGAGGGATCTTTCAGTGTTTTGTTTCTCACGTGCTGGTTTCTGTTTATCTTTTAGAATAGAAAGTCAGT